>NC_056732.1:783695923-783995923 GCF_019279795.1 Protopterus annectens | reverse complement strand
AAAGCTATTAAGGCTTCTACAGCCAAAAAATCCTACCCCTTCGGACAGGGATTCTAGGGCTCTAGACAGATGGGGTAAGAAGGTATATACCGCTGCAACTCTTTCCATCAGGGCTTTAAATTGCCAGTTTCACATGTTGAAGTATCAGCAGCATATTATTGATCTAATTCAACAAAAAATGTTGTTGATTCCTGATTTTGCAGAAAATAAGGACTTACAAGACTTAATGCATTCTGCAAACCAAGTTGGTAAACATACTTTGCAGTGTGGATTTGATGCCTTAGAAGCATCCTGCAGGGCTGCTGTCACTGGGTCTGTTCTGAGAAGGCATGCTTGGCTGAAGGAACAAATCTTGCCAGACCATGTCAAGGCAAAATTACTTGATGCTCCATTAAACCAAGAATGTTTGTTTGGCTCTAAAGCAGAAGAAGTTCTTAAAAAGATGGAAGGAAAAGCTAAAGCCATGCAAACTGTTAACGATTTCTTACAGGTACAGCCACCTAGATTCAGTAGACATTGGCCTTCAAAAAATTCATCCTTTCCAGTTCCTTCCAGACCTTCTCAGCCCAAACCCAGGGGCAAAGGACCACAGAGACTACAGTCTCAGGGTATGCATAGATCTAAACAATGGAGTGCTCCCTCCTCACAAAAAATGGGAGTGGTAAGCCACCCCCCTATGGAAAACGTTCACAATGACTTGTCCTTATTCCTCCCCAGCCATGCCCAAGTACTTGCACACCTAGGAGGAAAACTCACCCTGCATGCAAAAAACTGGGAGTATATTACCCAGGACTGATGGGTCTTAAACATTTTATCCCAGGGATACAGATTCTATTTCCACTTTCTGCCAACCCCAAGTGGATTGCCAGACCTTCCTCCAAACCAGTGGACAGAGGCCCAAAAGCAAGTACTTTCTCTTCTCAGTATTAGGGCTATTCAACCTGTGCCAACAGAGCAAAGGGGACAGAGTTTCTACTCCAGACTGTTCCTGGTGCCCAGGAAAGAGAACTCTTGGCGCCCTATTCTGGATCTGTCAACCCTAAACACCTTTCTGGTGGTACCAAAATTCAAAATGCATACACTCCAGCAGCTCCTTCCTATGCTAGCCAAGGACACCTGGCTAGTCACCCTAGACTTAAAAGAAGCTTATCTGCACATCCCCATAAGGGAATCTTGCAGGAAATATCTATGTTTTAGGGCAGGCTCTATGCACTATCAGTTCTCTGCACTTCCCTTTGGCTTATCTACTGCGCCCAGGGTATTCACAAAGTGCCTGGCTCCAGCCATTGCTTACTGCAGGCAGAGAAATATTCAAATTTACCCATACTTGTACGATTGCCTGATTCAGGCGGACAGTCAGGAATTGCTGCTTCAGCACCTGATGTTTGTAAAGAGACTTCTAACTTCTCTGGGGTGTACCATCAACGAAAAGAAATCACATCTGGTACCCAGCCAAAAGATTGTATTCCTGGGAGCAAGCTTGAACACAACTTCCCGGATGGCATTCCTCACTCCAGAAAAGCAGGTTTATTTGACAACTCATTTCAAACTACTAGTCACCCAAAACCAGCTATCAGCAAAAAAAATACTGCAAGCCCTAGTGTTCATGGCCTCATGTATTCTATTGATTGCATATGCAAGACTGCATATAAGGAAACTCCAATGGTACTTAAAAAGTTTCTGGTGTCAACATTCACAGGACCTGGAAGCAGTGATTCCTATCATTCCTTGCCTAAGGACAGAGTTCTTTTGGTGGGCAGAGGCTTGCAACCACAACAAGGGACTGACTTTCTCACAACCCCCCACCATCCAAACTGTGACAACAGACGCATCAGATTATGCATGGCGGGCTCACATGGCAGGCAAATGCATTCAAGGCAAATGGAGCCCAGGACAAATTCACCTGCATATCAATCAAGAAGAAATGTTAGCTGTACAGAATGCACTGACCGTGTTCAAATACTTTATCCTGCCAGGACAACTCCTGATAAAGACAGGCAACACCACAGTTATGTGGTACATAAACAAGCAGGCGGGAACTCACTCCTACCCACTCTGCAGGTTAGCCATGACACTGTGGAACACAGCCTTAAGCAACCAAGTGCACTTGCAAGCTCAGTTCCTGCCAGGCAAACAAAATTCACTGGCAGACGTGTTAAGCAGAAATCTAATGGACCCACACGAGTGGAAACTGGAACCAAACTCATTCAGACTTCTAATACACAGGTGGGGGTAACCAGAGGTGGACCTCTTTTTGTCCCCCCAAAACCATCAACTAAACAAAATTTGCACCACATTTCCCCACAGCTAAGCTTGGAAAGTGGATGCCCTATCCTTCACACGGGAAAACCTGTCAATGTATGCCTTTCCCCCTCTGCCCCTCCATCCAAAGGTACTCCTCAAGATAAAACAGGACAGGCCAAGGACAATCCTTATTGCACTAGACTGGCCATACCATCACTGGTACCCACTCCTGCGCAGTCTGACAGCAGTGCCACCCTGGCAACTACAGCAGACCCCCTTTCTGCTGGCCCAGCAGGAGGGACAGATTTTGAAACCTCAGCTGCAGACCCTGGACCTGGCAGCCTGGCTTATTCCCTGGACACATCACTAGCAACCCTCAGCAAACAGGTGCTGGATGTTATCCTTGAGGCCAGGAGGCCCAGTACTAGGAAATCCAATTCAGAAAAGGGGAATAGATACTGTTCTTGGAGCCAGTCTCAAGGGAAGGACACAGCAGTTCCCTCCTTGCCTCAATTCCTAGATTACCTAGCAGAGCTGCTCCACAATGGCCTCTCCTTCTCATCAATTAAGATTCATGCCTCTGCCATCTCAACTCATTACAATGCTGAGCCACCCCTCTTCTCTCACCCTCTGATCATACAATTCGTGAGAGGAGCTAACAATTTAAGACCCCCAAGGAGAGCTCCCACTCCTGCCTGGGACCTTAACTTTGTACTAGAGAAGCTCACACTTCCCCCTTTTGAGCCTGCTGCTACAGCAGAGTTAAAATTCCTCTCTTGGAAAACAGCCTTACTGCTAGCCATCACTTCAGCAAGAAGAGTGTCTGAGTTACAGGCCCTTATGGCTGTGGAACCCTTCATTATCTTCCATGCGGACAGGGTTTCCCTCAGAACTAACCCATTTTTTATGTCCAAGGTGGTATCCAGTGTGGCTCAAAACGAATCCATCCATTTGCCAACCTTTTTTCCTAATCCTCAGAATAAAGGTGAAAGGATCTTGCACTCCTTGGACATTCACAGACAGCTCAGGTTCTACCTTGACATGACTAAACCTTTCAGAAAATCTGACCAGCTGCTGGTCAGCTTTGCTACAGGGGCAGAGGGCAAGGCCATTTCAAAACAAACCATTTCTAAATGGATAGCACACTGCATCCATTTCTGCTACAAACACCATGGAAAACCTACCCCACAGGGGATCAGGCCTCATTCCACTAAGGCTACATCAACCTCTACAGCTTTTCTCAGGGGAGTCCCTACCAGGGACTTCCTGAAAGCTGCAACCAGGAGTTCTGTACACACCTTCACCAAGCATTACCACTTACCTATATTTTCCAAATACAGAGCTGGATTTGCCACAGCAGACTTACATGGCCTGCTAGCCAGCCCTACTACTTCTTGACTGCCTCCACCCTTCCTTAGCTTTGGGAATCAACCCAAGTGTGATGACTGCAACAGTGAAACACGAAGAACATAGTACAGTTGTGTACACTTACCATAGATGTAGATGTTCGAGTGTATTCACTGTTACCCTCCCTCCAGCCCCCTGTCTTTCTATACTTTCTACCTATCCTCTTTTTTGGCCATATCTTATGGAAATGGTATTTACTTTTTACTGGAGGTGTTCCACACCATTTTATTGCTTCCTATTTTGGGGGCTTCTGACATCTGGGGCAAGAAAAACTGATGTAATGGCGTGGGCTGCATGTTTTATACCCCTGACGACCTGACATCATGGATGAGGCAACAGCATCTGACGCAGAAATCCCAAGACTCTGGTATTCGGGCCGACTGAGGGCTACCTGCAGGCAGATAACCCAAGTGTGATGACTGCAACAGTGAATACACTCGAACATCTACATTTATGGTAAGTGTACACAACTGTACTTTTTGAGTCATGGGATCAGGGTATCAGGCTCCTCAAGGGCCAGCAGGCCATGGTTTTTTCACCAAACATGTGAACAGATATCCATCCATCCATCCATGCAGCCATAACCCCTTTTTCCCATTTGACAGTATAAAGATTATGTTAGCTGTTTATGGCCTAGATTGTATCCATACTCTGATTTAATGACAGAACATCTGTGTGGTATGCCCATTGTATATTTCTGTTGACACTCACTTTGATTGCCCAGCTCATTTTCTAAATTGTGTTGTCCAGTGGCATCTGGATCTTGTTGTATTGCACACACATTCCTGTCATCTTCTGCATATTACTGCCCATGCTATGCATATGTCACTGTTTGTGGTGACATCCCCCATACAGATATGTAGTTTCTGTACTGCTGATCTCTGTATGTTCTGCCTGTTTTCTAGTTGCCAGTAGTCTATTTTTTTAAACAATAAAAGGAATCTTCAAAACATGTTGCTATGTACATATCGTTGATATCAACTAGCAACCTTCTAGTTCAAACACACACATAATATACTGTTTCTTTGGTTCCAGTTGACATCGTTCAGTCACCTTGCTGGTACCATGTTTGCATTGTTTACTAAATGTCCATACTTATCGCCTGAGTGCAACACCATGGAAACAGCATTGGTATCTGTTCACGAATTTCATTGTTCTTCTCGCCATTGCAAAAATGAATGCTGTGCTTATCCATTAGCTTCTCCAGAGTCTCAAACATTAAAGCACAGACCTACTCCTTGTCTTACAAATGCTGTAAACAGGTCTCAGCAACTCTCTGTCTCCAAATCCACATGCAATATGCTGTCAAAAGCAATCCACAAAATGATGGTGACAAACTGTTGAACTCACTCCATTTTTTTCAGTATAGCTCTGGGATACTAACAAGAGACCTGGAAACATATGGTACTATGATGTTCATCGTGTTACACTGCTGCAGTCATCACACTTGGGTTATCCTGCCGTCAGGCGGTCCTGCAGTCGGCCAGAGTTCCAAAGTCTTAGTCCGGCGTCGGTTGCTGTCGCTTCTTCCCTGATGTCAGTGCACCAGGGGTATATAAGATGCATCCGACGCCATTTTCTCCAGTCTTTCTTGGCGCACGGTGCCCGAAGCAGAAGCAGTTCGCAAGTGCCAGTCGGCCGACTCCTAAGATTTTCGAAGTTGAATTTCAGATCTGAAGTCTTTAATAAAGCTAAGTACCCCGATGGGGAAACTTTTTTCTTGCCTCAGACCGATGTCAGAAAAAGTTAATAATTGTATTTCTTGTGGGAAGCAAATACCTCATAAGGACTTCCACTCTTACTGTATTCCATGCCTAGGTCCTGATCACGACGTCACTAGTTGTCAGTTTTGTGCTAGATTTAACAAACGCACTATAAAAAGACGTTTTGATTTTGCTTTGCACTACTTTGGCCGAAGGTTCAATTATACTATGCCGTCGGATCAACCGATGACCGCATTTCCAAAAAAACGCAAAGACAAGGATAAAGACAGGCATCCGAGGTCCAAAACTGATGACGAAACCTCTTGTAGGCCAGTCGCCGGTTCTCAGTGAGGTGCTTTCGCAGCCCCTGACACCCACTACCTCAAAGCCACAGGCCGCCTCTGACTCCCACGTGTAGACAACTAGGCCTCTGGAAACTCAAGGTATTGGGCCTGTAGAAACTAATCCCTCAGATGGGTCTGGAGCCGCTGAGCAGGCACCGGCTTCTGAGGGTGTTTTTAGACCTTCACAAGTTACCATTAAATCAACAGCCAAGACAAAGGTACCAGTAAAGACAAAGAAACAAGTACAGCATTCTCCTGGACAGTCCTCCATGCCTAAGAAACAGATGCTTAAAATAGCCGAAGACCTCATTACTGTAATCAGGGGTTCCCATCCCCCTCCTGAGAAAAGGCCTAGGCAGGATACAGACTATGACTCCTCTGATCAGGTTTCCATTTCCTCTGATTCCTCTTCAGACCAGGGATACTCTTTACCCCCCTATGAGGACTCTGATGCTGAGGAATCTATCCCTTCAGCTTACCCTCCTGAGGATTACTCTTTTGGGGAAACTTTACATACCATGAGGGAACATTTCCATTGGGAAAGTCAGGAATACTCAGAATCCAAGAAAAGGCTCAGGGATTTCCTCTTATTGCCTCAGCACAGGCCCCTGGCTATTCCGCCTGTACTAGACATTGTGGATGATGTGTTCTCTGAATCCAGCTTATCTCCTGACTCTTTGCCCCCTGCTCCAGCCAAGCCAGATAAGTATTATATTGTCCCTGACTCTCACACGTTTCTTTACAAAAACCTTTCTGCTAATCCAGAAACTATTTCCCAGGGTCCAAAAGGGTTTAAGGCTTCCATTGCAAAAAATCCAATACCCTCTGACAAAGATTCCAGAGCTTTGGATAGATGGGGGAAGAAAGTATACACGTGTGCAACTTTAGCAGTAAGAGCTTTAAATTGCCAGTTTCACATGCTTAAGTACCAGTAATATCTAATGGCTCAGTTAAAACAGAAAATGCTTGCTAGCTCAGAAGCTCCTGATTGTAAAGAAGTGCAGGATTTATTGCATGCAGTTGAACAGGTGGGAAAACATACTCTGCAATGTGGTTTTGATTCTTTAGAGGCCTCTTGTAGAGCCGCAGTTACAGGTTCTGTTATTCGAAGACATGCTTGGTTAAAAGAACAGAGTTTACCTGAACATGTTAAGGCAAAGTTATTGGATGCTCCTTTACAACATGATACCTTGTTTGGTGTTAAGGCAGAAGAGGTGTTAAAGAAAATGGAAGATAAAGCTAAATCTATGGAAACAGTCAAGGATTTCTTACAGGTACAGCCACCTCGGTTTAGCAGAAATTGGCCAACAAAAAATTGGTCCTTTCCAGTGTCAGACAAGGCCTCAGAGAGGCAGATACAGACGCCCAAGAGGCAGATCTCAACCCCAAGGCTCAAACAGACAACGTCAGTGTGGCACCTCAACCCCAAAAGGAGGTGAGAACAAGTCTCAACCTTACAGGAAACAGTCACAATGACTTTCCCTTGCATACGCCAAGCACGTCCCTTCTGGAAGCCCCTTTGGGGGGGAAAACTAGCACTTTTTTCTCAAAACTGGCAAACAATCACCCAAGACAAATGGGTCGTGAATATTGTGTCTCAAGGTTACAGATTCCACTTCCATACTTTACCAAAGCTAAAAGGAATGCCAGACCTGCCACAAAATCAATGGGCAGAGGCACAAAAACAAATTTCAGCCCTCATGGACATGAGAGCTATACAAAAAGTACCACAACAGGAACAAGGACAAGGATTTTACTCAAGACTCTTCCTGGTCCCCAGAAAGGATAAAGCCTGGAGGCCTATACTGGACCTTTCAATTCTGAATACTTACCTGGATATTCCGAAATACAAAATGTTGACATTACAGCAGCTTCTACCCATGCTGGGCAAGAAGGCTTGGCTTGTTACTCTGGACCTCAAAGAGGCATACCTGCATGTCCCTATCAGACAAAATTGCAGAAGATACCTCCGATTCAAAGCTGGTACAAGGCACTACCAATTCTCTGCACTGCCCTTTGGCTTATCTACTGTGCCCAGGGTCTTCACAAAATGCCTGGCACCAGTAATTGCATTTTGCAGACAAAAAGGGATTCAAATATATCCATACCTGGACGACTGCCTCATTCAAGCAGAGACAAAGGACATTCTTCTACAGCATCTGGCGTTTGTGAAAAGGTTACTAATTTCTCTACGGTACACAGTAAACGAAAAGAAGTCAAAGCCAGTGCCCTCACAACAGATTACATTCCTGGGTGCCAGCTTAAATACAACGGCCCAGATAGCTTACCTCACGCCAGACAAACAAGTGCAACTAACTCAATATTTTCAACTACTGGCAAAAACGTCCCATCTCCCTGCAAGAAAAATTCTGCAGGCCCTGAGATTCATGGCATCCTGCATACTACTAATACCATATGCCAGACTGCATATGAGGAAATTACAATGGTACCTAAAAAGTGTTTGGACTCAACATTCTCACAGTCTAGAAGCAGTAATTCCAATAATTCCCTGCCTACAACAGGAGTTTCGATGGTGGGCACAGGCATGTCACCTAAACAAGGGTCAGCCTTTTACCCAACCCACAGCCAGGCAAACTCTTAACAACAGATGCTTCGGATTACACCTGGGGAGCACACATGGCAGGAACATGCATTCAGGGCAAGTGGACCACAGACCAGATGCATCTTCACATCAATCAGAAAGAGATGTTGGCTGTTCAAAATGTCCTAACAGCTTTCAAGGACCTTATACACCCAGGACAACTATTACTAAAGACAGACAACACCACAGTAATGTGGTACATAAACAAACAAGGGGGCACTCACTCTTATCCCCTATGCAGGCAAGCCATGACCTGGTGGAACACAGCCCTAAGTACCACGTTCACCTGCAAGCACAATTCCTGCCAGGAAAGAAAAATACTCTGGCAGACGACTTAAGCAGAAATATCATGGACCCTCACGAATGGAAATTGAACCCACAAATCTTCAGCATGATAACACAAAAATGGGGATGCCCAGACATAGATCTTTTTGCCTCCCCTCTGAATTGCCAACTACAAAAATTCTGCACAAGGACTTATCACAAACAAGCATGGAAAGTGGATGCTCTTCTGTTCAGCTGGAAAAACCTAAAAGTCTATGCCTTCCCACCACTGCCTCTCCTTTCAAAGGTACTCCTAAAAGCCAGACAAGAAAAACCACAGATGATCCTGATTGCTCCAGACTGGCCACGCCAGCACTGGTACCCACTCTTAAGGAACTTGGCTCATGGCCCAACATGGATTTTGCCCCAAATTCCACACCTTCTGACTCAACAAAACAATCAGATCCTGCACGGTCAGCTCAAAACCCTAAACCTGGCTGCATGGCAGATACTTTATTCAAACAGGCAACACCTCTCTCTAAAGCTGTTATGGATGTCATTTTGGAGGCCAGGAGGCCTAGCACCAGGAAAGCTTACTCAGAAAAATGGAAGAGATTCTGCACCTGGAACCAGGCTCACAGCCTTTACCCTCTTGTTCCAAACATTCCTCAGATTTTACAATACTTAACTGAGATGCTGGACAGAGGCCTATCCTTTTCATCAATTAAGATTCATGCCTCTGCCATTTCTGCACATTACAACACGGATCCTCCTTTATTCTCTCATCCCTTGCTAAAGCAGTACCTCAGAGGGACTAAAAACATAAGACCGCCCCGGAGAGCACCAACACCAACTTGGGACCTCAATTTCGTTTTGGAAAAACTGACCCTACCACCTTTTGAGCCAGCCAATACAGCCGATCTAAAATTTTTATCATGGAAAACAGCTCTGCTCCTGGCAGTAACTTCAGCACGAAGAGTCTCAGAGCTGCAGGCATTAATGGCAGTGGAACCTTTTATAATTTTTCATCAGGATAGGGTATCTTTAAGGACAAACCCTACCTTCATGCCAAAGGTGGTATCTAGTGTGGCTCTTAACCAAACCATCCATTTGCCTACTTTTTATCCAAACCCCCAAAATAAAGGGGAGAAACTTCTGCATTCTTTGGACATACACAGGCAGCTACGCTACTACTTGGACAAAACAAATGCTTTCAGGAAAATGGATCAACTGTTTGTAGCATATGCTGCAGGATCACAAGGCAAGGCTATCTCAAAGCAGACTATATCCAAGTGGATAGGACACTGTATTCGGTACTGCTACACACAGCATGGAAAATCAGTCCCTAATAACATTAGGCCTCATTCCACCAGGGCAACAGCCACTTTAGCAGCCTTTCTCAGAGGAGTACCTACCAATGAATTTTGGAGGCTGCAACTTGGAGTTCAGTGCACACCTTTACCAGGCATTACCACCTGCCTCTTTACTCAAAATCCAGAGCAGGATTTGCCACTGCAGTTCTGCAGGGTCTCTTAGCCAATCCTAACTCTTTATAGACCAGCCACCCAAACTTAGATTTGGGATTCAACCCAAGTGTGATGACTGCAGCAGTGTAACACAATGAACATAGTACAGTTTTGTACCTACCATAAATGTAGATGTTCGAGCGTTCACACTGCTGCAGTCCAGGTTACCCTCCCTCCATCCCCTCTGAACTAGCTGGACTTATCTATACCCTTCTATCCTATACAGCCGTTGGGGTGAATTTGCTGGTAACTGAAGGTATTGTTTTTATTTTATATGTATGTTTTTGATTAGCAATATATATTGCCTACCCACTTGGGGGCACCTGACATCTGGGGCAAGAAAAACTGAAGAAAATGGCGTCGGATGCATCTTATATACCCCTGGTGCACTGACGTCAGGGAAGAAGCGACAGCAACCGACACCGGACCAAGACTTTGGAACTCTGGCCGACTGTGGGACCGCCTGATGGCAGGATAACCCAAGTGTGATGACTGCAGCAGTGTGAACACTTGAATATCTACATTTATGGTAGGTACAAAACTGTACTTTTTGAACAAGAATATCAGAAGACAGAGAGACAGCCAGTACTCCGCCTTAACAATTTTCTAAAGACTTGCTGAAAAAAGTCTCGTCAGAAGTAGATATATAAAATATCATCAAACTAATGGGTAACAATAGTTCTGAAATTAAGGAAACTAACAGTGAACTTTCCTCCAAATTAGGCATGAATGTTTAGTGCCTTAAAATCCTATGATGTTTAGGCTTTCTTGATTTCAGAAGTAAGGATATATACTTTAAGTTACAGTTCACAAAAAAATAAATAAATAAATAAAAAGCAGAGTGGACGACTGAATCAAAAATATGGTTATTTGCAAACCAGGGCTAGGAACTGCAATGTGAGGCTTATTGGAGTACTGGGAAAGCTAAGAAAGAAACTCAGACACTTTTGTACATGGTACATAAATTATTCACAGCTCAGCTCTGTGTTTCTTTAGAAGATTGTCAAGCACAATTACTTCTGATGTAGTACACAGTCTACAAATCACCCAACGATGATTATAGTGTTGTTTGCCAATGTAATGGACAGGAATAACATCTGTACATTGGATACTAACAATTTTTATGTAAAAGACTCTTGAGACCTGCCAAGCAAGAATCTGCAAAAACAGGAAACAATTCACGGACTTAAGAGCCTTTTTTAGACTTAAATAGTGAATTAGATTTTATTTTTCAGCTAAGAAGGTAGTACATTGGTAATAGGTCTAAAGCCAAGACAGAGATGTACAACTCAAAACTTTGTAACAGCATTATTATTTTACTATTGCCACTCGGACTTTATTAATTTAGTGGCTGAAACACGTGAGCTTTATGAAGACTATAAAATTTTGCATATTCACAACAGCACAGTTAATGTGTTGTAATGATGTCTTCATATAATTTGTAGCCAGATACAATTTTGTATTTTTGCATTCTGATTGTTTTTGAGAAATATGGATGTTAAAATAGCAATGGTTTCAGGGTATGTACTGAGTCAGCGAGTGATATTTCAGCAAACACAGACCATCAAAAAATTCAGCAGTCACTTCAACAAAAAAGTCAACTAAACACATTTTTGCACTGGTGGAACCCTGCTGCTCTCTTCACAACCCAACGTCGCCAAGCATATTTTAACTCTAAGGTGGAGCAAAGTGGAAGAAAGAAGAAAGCTCCTTATCCCAATGTAATTTAATATCGCTCTACTCAGTAGTTTTCTTTGATAAACAGGAATTAATTAAACTTATTCAGTAATTCCTGCCAAGATGAAATCCAATAGTTGCATGGTAGTTACTTATTATTAGTCAAAAGACTGAATGCTGTGTTGGTATTTACTGTATTTGTCATGTTTATTTTTCAGTGAGTGACCAAGCCTTTTTCCAAGCTTAAATCTCTCGGTATCCTGGTCTTATTTTATTTTGTTTTAAAGCTGCAAGTATTAATTTGTGCCTAGCTGCTACAAATATAGTATCTTATTTATTATGATATTTTTGTCTGTATTTTTGAATATGTGAGGATTTTCATAAAGGAATATTTATTAATTATTTGTCAGAAATTTTCATTAGGAAGTACCTCAGCTCTTTCAAGCTACATTCACAGAGAAAAAAAATATTCTTTAATTATCATTATTATTTACTTTCTGTTTGATAATAGTGTAAGCAATACTTAAATACCACCTTTATTGCCACAAAATTTGTACCTAGGTTGAGAATATTATCAATAAGTTTCACATTATCACGATAGTCATGAGAGCTTCATTGTAGAAATATTTTACTTGCTAATGAAGTGCTCTTCCGGTGAAGAACAGATATATCGTAATTAGTCAACAATGGCAAGGTATTGTTCTCTATTTGCTCACTAGCTTTTAAAATGGGGATAACAGCTTCGTATTTGTTTATGTCTGATAATGGTATAATAGAATTGATTATTTTCTGCTAAAAGGGAGTGAATAATTTAATCAGTCAAGCTAATATATTGGCAATAAAATCATTGCATATTGTAGGTATTAAACAAACTGGATATGGTTTCTTTCAGGTTAGAGTCTTAAATCTTTGATAGGTGTCCTTGGTCTTAGGTATTGTATTACTTATATATGGTGTTATTTACTGTTTAGTTCTTTATCTCTAGTGAGAAAAAAAGAGGAAATGATAGACATAGGTTAGAATTAAATTCACACATTGTATAGGAATCGTGCAGTTTATATGCTGGCACTGAGAGGAATAACAGCTTGCATTCTATGTTAAGGAAATTTTAAGAAAGAAATCACTTGCTGATATCACACCAGCTTATTTCAGTTCTTTTTTTTTTCAGTTTATTTAGGTGACCTAGCTCAAGCCCTCTGTTTCTAGTTTTCCAAGATGTTTTGTGTGTGTTTATCTTTTATGTGTGCTAGGGAGAGGGGGAGGATCCTAGCCATAATAATATCTTGTACGACAAAATGGAAAAAGTTATTACTGAATTACAGCTTAAATGGACATGTATATGTCTACATAGATACATCCGTATATACATGCATACTGTACATACATACATACATTCTGTACATACAGACATACAGAAACACACACACACACACACACACACACACACACACACACACACACACACACACACACACACACACACGGAGACTTTATAAAAACTTGATAGAATAAGCAGTTAAGAAACTTAAGTATAAACTTGCAAAATTTATGTCTACACTGCACATGTGCACATAACTAACTCTTGGAAGTTAAAGCATCCTAATACAAAAAGAAAGCTTATGTAGGACTTAAAACCAAAGCTTTTTTCCAGAAGAATTACTATGCTTTTTTAACTTGATTTAACTTTTTGTCAGACTGATTTCAGATAAAGGAAATAAATCAGAAATGTTGTCATACTGTTAAGAAATTCAGCAGACTACATGTTGTGGTTGCTCTCCTTCCATTTAGACTGAACATTTTAAGAAATCTATTTTCAAACAAGTCCTACAAGTTTTTATGAATAAAGATAGGCACTATAACCATTTCAGCACTATTTTTTCAAGGTAGGTGGACACCCTTTATTAGAGAGTACATTCTTCAAAGATATTAGTAGTTTTCTTAAAATGAGATGCCAGAATCTAAAAACACAGGTAAAAACAAATGAATAGGACATGAATGTTTGTCACATGTTATTGCAAGTGAATTTTTTGAAATACTATTATCTTTGGATTCACACAAAAAAATAATAATTAGATTTCTTGCTTTTTACAAACATACAAAGACTCATTTAAGTTGGACTTACCAGTAATAATATAACACTGAGTAATATGGGAATATCTTAATGAAGTAAATAAATGGGAAATATCACTTGCATAGTTGAGAACATTCAAACTGATTTGGATATCAGATCTGTAGCTAACTAATTTTGGGCAAGTCATAACAGTTTCTGTTATCAAGAAAATTACAAAATTGTAGCTATCCCTAGTTTCTTTGATAGCTTCCATTTCCAGTTAGTGATTTCACCTGAATTTATCTTATAACAGATTTTGTAGTGAGAGTAGTATATAAACTTAAAAAATAATCTAGCTGTAGAGCCTGATGCTATCCAGATGACATTTCATAAAATTTTATTTTAGTTACTTCCTTGTTAACACTAGATCTTAACATTTTATGCAGCTTTCAACTGATTACCGATTAAATTCCAGAGATAAGCAAAAATCACGCTAATATAATTCCAAAAGGTAATATGACACTTTAAATATTGACAAGTGACAGAGCAGTTTCCTTACTAAATACTAATTACAAAATAATGGCAATGATTTTAAACCAATGTATTTTATAAATGAGCCAAATGGCCAATTTATCCATTTCAGTATGATTTAATTTCAGGCAAAGCATATTTTTCAGGTGTGTCAGAATTTTCAAAAGACTGTTGCAGATACTGAGTCACAAGGGCTGCCCAGTGACAGTATAACTGGACTAGCTATTGATGACCACAATACCTTTGATTTGATAAACCAAAACTTTATCAATATCTTTAAAAAACATTGATTTCATTCTCAGCTCATTAATGAAATGTTTATTTATTACACAAAAGCATATTTATATATTAGAAGCAAAGTTGTACCCATTGTGCAGAAAGGAATGGGCACAGACAGGGCTTCTCAGTATTCCCTGCCCTTTTTGAATTTAATTATGGATTTATTACTAGAACTTATTGAAAGACATGAAAGACTATATTACCTTAATCTAGAACTAACTCATGAACATCTATTTCATACGTGCTGCTGACCTTGTTCACACTTTCAGAAAGCGACAAAATCTAAAAAAGCTACTTAACAGTCATAAATTATGTGAACGACAAGTAGATACAGCTAATCAGACTTGAATCCAAATTACTAGCTATAACAACATGTGGACATGATAACATTAGATATGGTTATGAGGAATCGTGAAACATTTACAAAGTTGGTGCTTCTTAACCATTCCTCAAATTGATGAGATTAATGGTTACCTTATCACCTTCTTTCAGGAGAAGCTACAGCATTGGGCTGCTTTTCCATTAGCATTGTTTAGTTGAACCAGCCTGATTACAATGTTATGCCTTCTTAAGAAATTATACATGTTTTTAAAGAGATAATCATCTTGGAGATAAAGATTTTTTTTTTACTCAATTTTGTATTACTGTCTTTCGATGCCTTTTGTAATAATTTATGTTACATTTTAAATTTTTGTAAGTTTTTTTTTTTTCTCTGGAGCTTTTCTCCCCGGGCCTCTACTGAAAATGGAAATGTATCCAGTTGGACTAGCCCGGTCAACAAATGTAAAATAAAAATAAAATAAAATAAGATAGAGATTAAAAGTAAAACAAAAAGCTGTGGAAGATATGTTTTTGAAGAGGGAGGGGGGGGGGGCTCCCTCATGTACCTTGAGAAGTTCTAAAAATTTCTTGGAAAGATTTTAGGTTTAAACTTCCAAGCCCCCCAGAAATGTTTGCTAGCTCAAATTTTTGCTAATATTTTAGACTTCTAATACCTGAAAATAAATTGTCTGACACACATTAGCTATTTGAAACTGTTCAAAATTTTCTTGTAAAGTAAAAGAATAGACTTACAGAAAATCTGTATTATTGGCTACTTTTCTCAATTAAATATTTTGTACAGAAATATTTTAAAAATATATTAACAATAGCTGATCTTTCTTACAAAACGTGTGGAAATGTTTATAGGTTGCAGATCTATCCCGTATATTTACAGTTTAAACTTTTATATGTTGTTGTTCTTCTTTCGGCTTTTCCCGGTTAGGGGTCACCACAGTGGAACGCCAGTCCGCTAATGATTGGCAGTTGATTTTTATGGTGCCAAGGTGCCAGCCAGACACCCAACCTTCAACGAAGGCATGCCCATTCACACATGTCTTTCGAATGCCACTCAACCGCAGGGAGGACATGCAGACTCCACACAGAAGGCTCTCCAGCCGAGAATCAAACGGCAAAACCTCTTGCTGTGAGGCGACAACGCTACCGCTGCACCACCGCGGCTAATTTAAACTTTTATATATTGAAATTAACTAAATGAAGCCCATCCAAAGCAGGACAGGACCTAAAGGTATTTTGCTATTTGCATACTAATAATCGTTTGTGAATCTTTATGATCATAAAATTAGCAAACAAAGGGGAGCAAAATTCCAAAAGACTAATATTCACAATTGAGTAAAGAATGCTGTTTAAATGCCCGGAATTAAAAATTATATAATATTAAAAATGTAAATCACCTAGTAGCAAGAGTCTTACAAAATATCTAACAAAGCCTATTTTTGTGCACCAAAGCCTAGTAAAACAAGTGTGAATTATGATGTAAAATGCTGGTACATTTATCTCCAAGGGGGGATCTTAGACCTGATCTTAGTGGTGATGTGCTATAATGTTCACATGTCATAAGGAAACTCAGAAAATGTTTAGCAACTTGACTGGTAACAAACAGATTTGTCTGCCCCTTCTGCTGGCAAGTGCCCATTTGTCTCTGTGCCTGTTGATAATGGAGATGGAATCTATGATGCTGAACTTAAACATAGTGATATTAGGTTGAAAATGATAGTGGTGAAGTATCTGCAAAAGATGTTAATTATAAAGTAATATTGCAGCTTGCAACAGATCATTTAGGGTGCCAAAAGCTACTTGAGCACACACTTTTGTTTTTTTCTGTCTTCTCCTCCTTTGTCATTTATTATTTACAGTCTTATGTGAACCAGTTTATTGAAAACCTGAAAGTGTCCCTAAATGTTTTGTTTCATTTCTAGACAGGGTTTGTAGAGTTATTGATGATTCTGGACAATGATCCATACCTCTTTCTCCTGGGATAGAACAGGTTGATAAAGCTTTTTGTAATTCATGTAAAATGGGTGTGTTTTTATATATTTCCCCGTAATAAAGCTGCAGAATGTAAATCTGCTTTGATTCTTAATACTGCCACAATACTTTAGTCTTTGAGCATGTTGTCTTTTATGTTGAAATATCAGCCTAGCATTACTCTACAAGCATCTTATTTTTTTCTGATATCTCGGAAGAGAGGATAAATAACAGTAAATAAGGTAAATAGTTAACATTTTAAATGCAGTGGCTAAAATTTCATGTTTGACTTATTGGCGTGTTAGTGATGCATTTTTTTCTTGTTAGGCCTGCATTCGCCAATCTCATTCGTATAAGATGCGCAAGGTTAAAAGGCCATTATTTTCCAGAGTTTGTTTTAATTAAGATGGGGACTCTTCCTATGTCTATAAAACTTATATTTCATTTTGAAGTTCTGATTTTTTTTCTGGAATGTAAGAAAAACAATTAAGTTTAAGGAAACTTTAACATGTTTCATGGTACTTCTGACTCATAATGTGAACCTACAATATAGGGCAAAAAATAGCTCTTCTGTATAACTAACAGGTTTCATGGTACTTCTGACTCATAATGTGCACCTGCAATATAGGGCAATAAGTAGCTCTTCTGTAACAGAATTATTGTGGATAGAGCTCTCTTTTCATGTGCATTCACTTTCATAGTGCTTACTTTATGTCATGATTTTTCTTATTTACCTTTGTTGACCAGGTTAGTCTCGGGTCTATCCCCACTAGAAAAATAACATCTTTTCAGGATAGACCTGAGTTGATATCTGTAGTATTAGGGGAAATTTGTCAAGAGCATCAAGGAATTTCCCCTACTGTTTTTGATAGGTACCATGGGATCTTTTACATGTAGCTGAGCTACCACCAACTCAAGCAGATGGGGCCTCAGTTTAACAGCTCATCTGAAGGATGATACACTGAGGAGTGTAGCAACCTCCATGTTGCACTGCAGTGTCAGCAATTAGTCTACCTGGTGTGGGAATAGAACCCACAGCCTTCTGCACTAAAGGCAAGTATGCTACTTGATGTTCATCGTGTTACCCTGCTGCAGTCATCCCACTTGGGTTATCCTGCCGTCAGGCGGTCCCACAGTCGGCCCGTGTTCCAAAGTCTTGGTCCGGCGTCGGTTGCTGTCGCTTCGTCCCTGACGTCAGTGCTCCAGGGGTATATAAGAGGCATCCAATGCCATTTTCTTCAGTCTTTCTTGCCGTGCGGTTCCCGAAGCAGAAGCAATTCGCAAGTGCCGGTCGGCCGACACCTGAGATTTTCGAATCGAATTTCAGTCCGAAGTTTTCAATAAAGCTAAGTACCCCGTTGGGGAACCTTTTCTTGCCTCAGTCCGATGTCAGAAAAAGTTAACAATTGCATTTCTTGTGGGAAGCAAATACCTCATAAGGACTTCCATTCTTATTGTATTCCTTACCTAGGCCCAAACCACGACGTCACAGGTTGTCAGTTTTGTGCTAGGTTTAATAAACGAACTATCAAACGCCGTTTTGACTTCGTACGACATTACTTTGGTAGGAAATTTAATTATATCATGCCGTCGGTGCAGCCGACGACCGGCATGCATAAAAAACGCAAGGATAAGGACAGGCAGCCTAGAACCAAGCCAGACTCCGAGGCCTCTGCTGGGCCTGTTACCAGTTCTCCGGTTTTCAGTGAGGTGCCTACGCAGTCCCTGACGACCGCGGAATTGGAACTCCAAACAGCTTCGGATTCTCAAGCGGAGTGTACTAAGCCATCGCAGCCATCTTCATTAGGCCCTTCCGACACTGGAGCAGATGGTGATCCCGGTGCAGTAGAAATGCCTTCGGTTACAGAAGGTGTCTTCAGACCGACTACACTCACCATTAAATCTTATGCTAAGCTTAAAACTCCATTAAAACCAAAAAAGACTGTACACCAGTCTCCAGTTCAAGGCCCCATGCCTAAGAAACAGATGCTTAAGATGGCTGAAGATTTGATTACCCTAATCAGGGGTTCCCAACCCCTCCAGATAAAAGGCCAAGACAAGAGGAGGATTATGCTTCCTCTGACCAGGTTTCTATTCCCTCAGATTCTTCTGAGGAACAGGATTATGCTATTCCCCCTTATGAAGACTCTGATGCTGAAGACTCTATTCCCTCAGCATCTCCCCCTGAAGACTACTCCTTTGGGGAAACTTTACATACCATGAGGGAACATTTCCACTGGGAAGGCCAGGACTACTCTGATTCTAAGAAAAGGCTCCGAGAGTTCCTTTTACTACCCCAGCACAGACCACTTGCTATCCCTCCAGTTTTAGATATTGTGGATGATGTTTACTTAGAGATTAGTCTAAATCCAGACTCTCTACCTCCTGCTCTAGCCAAACCAGACAGATACTACAGAGTACCTGACTCAAACAAATTCCTTTATAAAAGCCCTCTGGCTGACCCAGAAACAATTTCCCAGGGTCCCAAAGGGGCTAAAGCTTCTATGGCTATAAATCCTGTACCCTCTGAAAGGGATTCCAGAGCCCTAGATAGATGGGGAAAGAAGATATACACCTCAGCTACTCTGGCTATGAGAGCATTAAATTGTCAGTTTCACATGCTGGAATATCAGCAATTCCTAATGTCTCAATTAAAACAAAAACTGAGCACACATTCTGAACAGTCTGAATTCAAGGAAATGCAGGATCTGTTGCATGCAGCTGAACAGATGGGCAAACATACTTTACAATGCGGATTTGATTCATGGGAAGCTTCCTGTAGAGCAGTTGTTACTGGGTCTGTCATACGTAGACATGCTTGGTTAAAAGAACAAACCCTGCCTGATCATGTTAAAGCAAAATTATTGGATGCACCTTTACAGCAGGATGTCTTATTTGGTGTCAAAGCAGAAGAGGTTTTAAAGAAAATGGAGGATAAGGCAAAGTCTATGCAGACGGTCAAGGGTTTTTACAGGTACAACCCCCTCATTTCAGCAGAAATTGGCCAACAAAAAACTGGTCCTTTCCAGCTTCTGACAGACCACAGAGGGGCAAATACAGGCGCCCAAGGGGCAGAGGTCAGTCACAAGGCCCTTACAAACCTCGCCAATGGGGTGCCGCAACCCAGAAAGGAGGTGAAGACAGGCCCCAAGCTAGCAGAAGACAACCACAATGACTCAACCCTCCAACTACCAAGAAAATCTCTCTTGGCAGCTCCCTTGGGAGGGAAATTAGCACTTTTTGCAGACAACTGGCACATCATCACAAAAGACAACTGGGTCCTAAACATTGTCTCACAAGGATACAGATTCCACTTTCATACCTTGCCAAGGATAAAAGGAATGCCAAACCTGCAACCAATTCAATTGGCAGAGGCACAAAAACAAATTACAGCTCTCATGGACATGAGAGCCATTCAACAGGTACCTACACAGGAGCAAGGACAACGGTTTTACTCAAGTCTCTTTCTAGTCCCCAGAAAGGACAAAACATGGAGACCCATTCTGGATCTTTCAGTTCTGAACACCTATCTGCAAGTAACAAAATTCAAGATGCTAACACTACAGCAGCTTCTTCCCATGCTGGGCAAGAAGGCTTGGCTAGTAACGTTGGATCTCAAGGAGGCATACCTGCATTTTCCTATCAGACAAAATTGCAGAAGATACCTCCGCTTCATTGCAGGTTCAGCCCATTATCAATTCTCTGCACTGCCCTTTGGCTTATCTACTGCGCCCAGGGTCTTCACAAAATGCCTGGCACCAGTAATTGCATACTGCAGACAAAGAGGAATTCAAATATACCCATACCTGGACGACTGCCTTATTCAAGCAGAAAGCAAGGACATTCTTTTAAAACATCTGGTATTTGTCAAACACCTTCTAAGTTGCCTAGGGTACACAGTAAACGAAAAGAAATCAAGAGTAGTGCCCTCACAAAACATAATATTCCTGGGTGCCAGCTTGAATACAACGGCCCAGATGGCTTATCTCACGCCAGACAAGCAACAACAGCTGACTCAATACTTCAAAATAATGGCAACAAAGACCCAACTCCCTACAAGAAAAATTCTGCAGGCCTTGGGATTCATGGCATCTTGCATACTACTAATACCATTTGCAAAACTGTATATGAGGAAATTACAATGGTACCTGAAAAGCATATGGACTCAGCACAGCCACAGCTTGGAAACAATGATACCACTCATTCCCTGCCTTCAACAGGAGTTGGGCACAGGCATGTTACCTCAACAAGGGTCAGCCTTTCACCTTACCCACAGCCAGGCAAACTATAACAACAGATGCATCGGACTATGCCTGGGGAGCACACATGGCAGAACAGTGCATTCAGGGCAAATGGACTACAGATCAAAGGCATCTGCATATCAATCAAAAGGAAATGCTAGCAGTACAGAATGCCCTAACAGCTTTCAAGGACCTCTTACACCCAGGACAACTAATGATAAAGATGGACAATACCACAATAATGTGGTACATCAACAAGCAAGGGGGTACACATTCCTACCCTCTATGCAGGCAAGCAATGACCTTGTGGAACACAGCACTGTCTTACCAAGTTCAACTACAAGCACAATTCCTGCCAGGAAAGATAAACACATTGGCAGATGACCTCAGCAGAAACATCATGGATCCCCACGAGTGGAAACTGGATCCACAAGTATTTGCAATGATTACTCAAAAATGGGGGCGCCCAGACATAGATCTGTTTGCCAACCCCCAAAACTACCAACTTCAAAAATTTTGCACAAGGACATTCCACCCACGAGCCTGGAAAGTAGATGCCCTCTCATTCAGTTGGAAAACATTAACAGTGTATGCCTTTCCTCCACTGCCTCTTCTAGCAAAGGTGCTGCTGAAAGTCAGATTAGAGAGGCCACAAATGATACTCATTGCACCAGACTGGCCACGCCAGCACTGGTATCCAATTCTAAAGAACATGGCCCACGGCCCACCATGGATTTTACCACAAATTCCTCACCTGCTCACCCAGTGAGACAATCAAATTCTACTCAGCTAGCTCAAGACATTAAACCTGGCTGCATGGCAAATTACCTAAACAATCAACCAACACCTCTATCCAAAGCTGTACTGGATGTCATTCTGGAGGCCAGGAGGCCCAGCACCAGGAAAACCTATTCAGACAAATGGAAAAGATTTTGTGCCTGGAACCAGGCTAAAGGCCAAAATCCCCTGGATCCAAACATTCCTCAGATTCTACAATATTTAACTGAGATGTTGCACAAAAGACTTTCCTTTTCATCTATTAAGATCCACGCCTCAGCAATTTCAGCTCATTACAACATGGATCCTCCTTTATTTTCACATCCACTCCTAAGACAGTACCTCATAGGGGCTAAGAACATAAGACCGCCCAAGAGAGCACCAACACCTACTTGGGATCTCAACTTTGTTCTAGAAAAGCTTACACTGCCGCCCTTTGAACCAGCTTTCTCAGCTGACTTAAAGTTTCTTTCATGGAAAACTGCCCTGCTGCTAGCAATAACTTCAGCTGGAAGAGTCTCAGAGCTACAGGCACTAATGGCAGTGGAGCCTTTCCTCATTTTTCATCAAGACAGAGTCTCTCTACGAACTAACCCTTCCTTTATGCCAAAGGTGGTATCCAGTGTGGCCCTAAACCAAATCATTCATTTGCCCACCTTTTTTCCAAATCCCCAGAACAAAGGAGAAAGACTCCTGCACTCTTTGGACATTCACAGACAGTTACGTTACTACTTGGATAAAACTAAGTCTTTCAGAAACTCTGAGCAGCTCTTTGTAGCCTATGCTGCAGGATCACAAGGAAAAGCTATCTCAAAACAGACTATCTCAAAATGGATAGGACATTGCATACGTTTCTGCTACACGTATCATGGGAAACTGGTACCTACTAGCATTAGGCCCCACTCTACCAGGGCTACAGCTACATCAGCAACCTTTCTCAGGGGGGTGCCAACCAAGGATATTCTGGAAGCTGCAACTTGGAGTTTAGTGCACACTTTCACCAAACACTATCACTTACCTCTATATTCTAAGACTAGAGCTGGCTTTGCCACTGCAGTTTTACAGGGCCTACTAGCTTCTTCTAACCCTGTTTAACTCCACCACCCATCCTTAGCTTTGGGATTCAACGCAAGTGTGATGACTGCAGCAGAGTAACACGATGAACATAGTACAGTTTTGTACCTACCATAAATGTAGAGGTTCGAGTGTTCACCCTGCTGCAGTCCAGGTTACCCTCCCTCCATCCCCTCTGAACTAGCTGGACTTATCCATACCTTTCTATCCTATACAACCTCTGTGGTGTATTTGCTTGTGACTAAAGGTATTGTTTTATTTTTACATGTATATTTTTATATAGCAATATGTATTGCCTACCTATTTGGGGCACCTGACATCTGGGGCAAGAAAAACTGAAGAAAATAGCGTCGGATGCCTCTTATATACCCCTGGCGTACTGACATCAGGGAAGAAGTGACAGCAACCGATGCCGGACCAAGACTTTGGAACTCGGGCCGACTGCGTGACCACCTGACGGCAGGATAACCCAAGTGGGATGACTGCAGCAGGGTGAACACTCGAACATCTACATTTATGGTAGGTACAAAAATGTACTTTATGCCCCTTGTACTGCTAACTACAGAAAAGGGACAAGTAAATTCCAGTGAAAGTGAGTCACAGAGGAATGAGAGATTTAGTAAATCAGTTGTTTGCAAATCTAAATGATTCAGCTGCAGTTGAAAGATTATTTCCCTTTAGCATCTATTTTCTACCTCTTTTCCATTTTCTCCTTGCACGTTTATTGTAAATACCCTCATTTGAGTGAATCTTGAAAATTTCTACAAAGCTGGAAGAATATTGCCATAGATGTGTCATTGTAAATAGTACCTCAGAGAGGTACAGTATACACATGGGTCCCTTTCATAACATCAACTTACCATTTTGTTGATGTTCAAAACAGCGAGATGAAAACGTTGGAAGTTTACATTCACAAACTCCTGGAACTTTGTATTTCCTCTCCCATAAAGTAATCACTTAGCCATCATGGTGAACTTTGCCCTTTCTAAACTGCATTTCACACTGAGCTGAACAGGGGAGGGGCACTGACCACAACTCTAATCTGTGATATATAACAATAAGTATCCTGTTTTCTTGCTTATTTTTATTAGTTATTGTACTTTTTATTGTCTGCTGCCTACTTTTTATTGCACCTGTTATTGTTTGCTGCCTACTGTTTACTGTATTTTATTTCTATAAACTAATCTACTGCAATTGTCGGCCTTACTGGGCCTGTTAAATCACTTTTGTCACTCCCTCACTTTTTATAAAGCTTTTTTAGCTAGTTTCATTGTGTGAAAGGTATTAATTGGAAATTTTCACCATTTGTAAAGCATCTGTTTGTTCTAATTTTCCTGCCAAGAGGTGTATCATTTAACTGATTTGTTTGCAGTTAAAAGCATTTTCTAGAGTTTCCTTGCTCCTTTTTCTGTTTAAAACTTTCATTTAGTATCTCACTGCTGTTTTTCCTGCTGTGATAAACATTTCTGTAGTGATTTCTGCCTAAAATAGTGTAGCTAGTAGCTGTAGCATAGTTCTCCACCCTCCCTCCCTATTGTTGTCTTGTTCTTAAACTTGGTGGCTTTGCAGTTGCCCCCCCCCCCACACTGTACATTTGATCTGGGGTATTCCTCCTAGTCGGGTCTCATTAGTTCATTCTACTTAAGACAGAAAGAACATTTGGGAAGGCTAACCCCCTTAGTTTCTCAACCTTGAATTATCTTCTGTTCCTCCTTTTTCCCTTTCCACTCTACAAAAAAAAACTTTATTCAGCTGCTTTTACATTATTTATGTTTCTTCCTCCTACTCTGTTATTTCATCTTGCTTTTTGGCTACTAGTTCTCTAAAGTGTTCAATTGCATCTTTTCTGCTACATTTATTACTGCTTGTTTTTAGCCTGTTTAAATTGTGTTATTCTAAGCCTCTTAGGTTTGGTTTAAACACTTGCACTTTAGGCTTACCCCTTAGCTCTCCCTCAGATTCTGACAAATATGGATGGACAGTTTCCTACAGTTTCTCCTGCCAGCCTGGTTGATATGGGCATCCTGAGACAGTGTAGCAACTGCCTCATGTACAAGGACAACCATCTACTATTACCACATAGGAGCAAAATTTGTGAGAGATGCAATTACATCAAGAACCTAGAGTCTATGCTGTCTCCCTCACAAGCCAGTATATCTGACACTGAGAAGGTTATCAACACAATCACTACACCTCAAACCCCACCCACAACTACAAAACACACACCCACATATGTGGAGGTTCTCATCAAAAACATACCCAAACAAAGGAGACCTCAGAGGCAAAAAGACACGCAAATTCCAAAACCCTCCACAGCACATACCATGCATAGTCACACCTGTGTCTCACAACCACAAAGGCCTAACCATAACCCAACATAGTAGTCATAGGAGACTCCATTGTGTGACACACAGAGGTGCCTCTCACCAGGCTGGAAAAGGAGAAAGTCATGGTTAGTTGTCTGTCATGTACCAGAATCTGTCATATCACACACACACACTCAAGTCTCTCAACAACAGGTATGCGTATGACTCTGTCATAGTCCATGTTAGGCTGGACTACTTGAGACGTACCTCCCTGGACTATATGAAGAGAGACATGATTGAGCTCGCTGAATATGTGTCATAGGCAGGTATGTACCTAGCCTTAAGCAGCATTCTACCATCACCCAGAATGATGCCTCAATACAAACAGAAAATGATTGACTTTAACAATTGGCTTAGTTTTTGGTGTCATTCCAGGGGGATCCAGTATCTGACAGCCTGGTAAGATATGATCGACAGGCCACAATGCTTTTCTAGAGATGGCCTTCATCTGTCTCACTTGGGCTTCAGGCTTCTGGCAAAGGTCCTTGCCTCCCCCATAGTGCCTTTTTTAGGAAAAGTCCTAAGGTTGATAAAACCAACATAAATATTTAAACAAAACACAAATTAAAGGTCATGCTGATAAACACTAGGAGTCTAAACATGAAACTGCACTCATTGCAAGCATTCCTAACCCTTGAAGATACTGTCCAGGACCAAGAAGAAGCGGGTACCCAATTGGAAGCAATCTCTACTTAGCCTGAACAAGTAAATAAGAGCACCAGGGAAATCATCTAAAGCCAGCTTCGAGTCCAAAGTGGCCACATACAGTGGATATAAAAACTGTATACAGCCCTGTTAAAATGCCAGGATATTGTGATATAAAAATGAGTCAAAAAACCAAAAGCCAGTACATAGTGGTGTGTAAAATTATATTAAATAGTTAAATCATGGCAAAAACAGACTGGTTTCAGCAAGTTCAATAAGCCTTCATTAGTGTGAGGAAAACCACATACCAAATGCCCTGATATACCAAACCAGCCAACCTTTACCAGCCAGTGACCAATCAACACTATACTCTCACTAAAGTGAAAAATGGCTTCTGCTAATCCAAAATGGTCTGGAAAATGTGCTCAGAACAAACAGCCACTGCAAACAAACAACTGGGCCCAGAGACAGCAGTCCTGAAACTGGGCAATGCTACAGCAACTAGCTAAACTATTTTAGGCAGAAATCATTACAGAAATGTTTATCATAGCAGAAAAACAGCAGTGAGACACTAAATGAAAGTTTTAAACAGGAAAAGGAGAAAGGAGACTCTACACAATGCTTTTACCTGCAAAAAATCAGTTATATGTCTAACTGGTCGAGAAGTTTGCCCTATGTAAAAGGCTGAGCATGCTGCCAGATATATTACACAATCTGTGCCACAGTTAGCTAGAAATTTTATGTGAAAGACCAAGCCAATGTTCTTGCTACTAAATTGTTTAGTTTTGACCATCCTGACACAATGTATACAATGTCCACAGGGGGCACAGCCATGCAAAAGGTCCCCTGTTAAAGTGACTTGAGATTCTAAGCCCGTCTTTGTGGAACCATGTTTGTAATGATTAAAATGTGCTCCAAGAGTTTTGCCTTTCCAATAAGAACAAAGGCATTTATCCTGTAATATCTGTGATAGTCTATGATCGGCCAGAAGTATGTTCCAGTGTCTGTTGATAATGTTCAACAATGTATTGGTGTTGCGTCCATAAGTGGTCATCAATCTGACTTCAGATTGGCACCGTGGCCATTTTTCTTTGTAGACCATGAAGTCTTGTCTGTCAATTGAAGATGCCCAATTGCTGGCCATAAAAATGGTTCCTGTTTTGTTTCCACGGGCCTGAAGCCTATTGATAACATCCTTTTTGTAATGTTCATACCTGTCAGGATGGGAACAAATCCGTTTGATATGGAGAAATTGTTTACATAGGGCAAACATCTTGACCAGTTAGACTTTGGATAGCTGAACACTAGTGACATCATGCAGAAAAGAAATAGCAACGCTTTATTTAAACATTCTTTGGTACACACCTCAGCAAACTTCAGGTTCACCGTTATAGATAAAATATGTGGTGACAAGTCACATAAACTTGGCTGTCACAATATACTCAATAATAAAGAGAAAAGGTGGATCATTAAGCTGGGTGGTTTGTTCCCACCAGGGCTTAATGAACAATTGTAGCCAGCCAATTCTCAGGAGTATTTCTCTATTCTTTTGGTATATAAGGGCAGTTGGTATGTGGTTTTCCTCACACTGATGAAGGCTTACTGAACTTGCCGAAACCGGTCTGTTTTTGCCATGATTTAACTATTTAATAAAGTATTAATATGTTTTGCACACCAGTATGTGATGGCTTTTGGTTTTTTGAATCACCTTGAGTTTTGTTGCGCTGTGCACTTACTGTACTTGCAGGGGCTCTTCTCTTCCATATAAAAAATGAGACCACAACAAATAATTTCAAAACTTTTCCCACCTTTAATGTGACCTATAACCTGTACAATTCAATTGAAAAAAAAAAAACAAATATGTTAGGGGAAAAAAATATAAAAAGTAATAAATGTACAATAACGTACAAAAAGCTGGTTGCATAAGTGTCCACAGGCTTAAACTAATACTTTGTTGAAGCACGTTTTGATTTAATTACAGCATTCAGTCTTCTTGGGTACACACTTGCCATCAATTAAAGAGACTCTGATTAACCCCAAGTAAAGTTCAACTGTCCTAGTAGGATTTTCCTGACATTTACTCAGTTGCCTACTACAGAAAAAGCCATGCTTCGCAGAGAGCTTACAAAGCATCAAAGGGATTGTGATGACCGTGCCCTGGCCCAGCAATCAAGGAGCCTCAATCCTCACCACTAACACCAGGGAGGTCGTTTCATAGAAGAGGTGAAAGGATAACTAATATACACAGTAAAGTAGAATTTCCCTAAGTGCACACAGAGATCACAGTCAGTCTGGGGCTGGTTGCTCCCATGCTCACCAGGTCCCCAATAAGACTCCCCACTGGCACAGCTATAGGGTCCAGGTCTCAACCTAGCTGGGCAAACTAAAACCTCCAGTACCCTCTCTGTCCAACCAGTGCTTTGTGCCTCTGCACAAGTAGCTGACACAGCACACACACTTTGAGATAAGTATTTATACAACTTCACAGACACTCCTTGGGAAGACTGACACAGATTCTCCAGCTGTGCCCCTTTACCCAGACCATACGGTAGTAATCCCTGCCACCACCCAGCTAATAATATCAGCTACTAAAAGGCCCTTAAAAGGGTGTCCAATTATTACTGTGCACTATTATCCAATGGTATTGTGACTATACAGTCTAAGGCTTATTGGAAGGGCTTAGACAGCAAACTCTATAAATATATAATGTACTCTAAATCATAATTTATCTCTACATAAACCAGCCACAGGTAGAAGGTTTTAAAAATATTTAATAATAAATAATTAAAACACAAGACAAAACTACTACATCACAGAGATATCTAAGAGTTCAGAGATCACACGGAAACTTAAAATAATACAGTAGGACAGGTCTGATTTCAAAGAAAAATACCTAATTAATCTTTACTAGCTTTAACTATTCCTACAAGAAATCACAGTGCTAGAAACTTACATGTGAGCTTAGGCAGAGTGCTGAGTTAGATATCCAAGATCAAAATGCCCCCAGTCTCTTGTGAGAAATAGTATTTAAACATTACTAACAAACATGTCTCTAAGGCCCTCCCAAATTACATCATTTTTGACACTTAGGCTTTCCCAGTATTTATATTGCATCATCTAACACCTGGTCTGAGTTCTCAGGCCACAAACTGCATTATTTAGCAATCTAATACCTGCTCAGAAACTTACAACAATACAAGGCATTTCACATATACACTCTAGCAAAAACCAGAGCAATAAAGCACCTTCCACATGTAAATTCTGGTCATAAACTTTAGCCTTAAAACAATGGGCATGAAACCTTCATCCAGATGCACTGGAGCCGAATTCTAACATGAAAGGGTCACAGCATGCTTCACTGGGCCAGTACAGTGCAATGTTGTCACATATTTTGCAGTTCCACATTACACAATATTCTTTTACACTCAAGAAAACATGCCTGTATTTTACATTTATTTACAAATGCCAGAATTATATATCAAATTCTATTTGACTAGGCTGGCAGACTTCGCCCATCTCTCCCCAATTGTCACATCTCTTCCCCCCGGGAAACTCAAGCAAGGTTTTTCAAGTGCCCCTTGAGAAACATTGCTTGAGAGTGTCAGGTCTATCTGGGTGTACCTCACCCCATTCCCTGTCTTGAGAGCCCATCTGCACTGGCATTGTTACTCCCACTGTGGTGCTGCACTGCCATATCATATGCTTGCAACCCCAGTCTACATCTTAGCAACTTGGCATTTTGCTGACTGGCTTTGTTTAACCATGTTAGAGGGTAGTGATCTGTCATCACAGTGAATTTTCTTCCATACAGATAAGGCTGAAGTTTTTGTAGTGCCCACACTAAGGCTAGGCATTCCTTTTCTACCGCTGCATAGCATTCCTCCCTGGGTTGGAGCCTAAGACTGAGATAAACCACTGGGTGCTCTTCTCCCTCTGAAGAAATCTGGCTAAGTACAGCCCCAACCCCATAGTTTGAAGCATCCACTTGCACAACAAATTATTTGCTGTAGTCTTGACTGGCTAACACAGGGGGTCCTCCCAAAGCTTCCTTAAGCTTCTGAAATGCCTGCTCACATGCTGGGGTCCACACTACCTTATCTGGCCTGTTCTTCCTTGTCAGGTCTGTGAGGGGAGCAGCTATGGTACTATAATTGGTAAAGAACTTTCTGTAGTACCTTGCTGTCCCTAAGAATGCCCTCACCTGCTTTTTGGTAACAGGTGCAGGCCATGCCTGAATAACTTCCACTTTGGCAGGTTCTGGCCTTATCGTACCACTCCCCACTCTATGTCCTGGGTAGGAGACCTCTGCCATACCCACCTGACATTTGCTCGGCTTAATGGTCATCCCTCCCCTCTGTAGTCTGCCCAGCACCTCCCTGACATACCGAAGATGCTCTTGCCAGGAATGGCTGTAGATAGCAATATCATCCATGTAAGCAAGGGCAAACCCTCCTGCTCCTGCTAAGATATGATCTAGCAGATTCTGGAAAGTCGCTGGGGCATTCTTCATCCCTAAGGGCATCTTTGTGAACTCATACAAGCCAAAAGGAATCACAAAGGCTGACTTCTCTCTAGCACTGGGAGTCAAGGGCACCTGCCAGTAACCCTTGGTAAGATCAATGGTTGTAAGATACTTAGCCCCCCCCCCCCAGCTGCTCTAGGACCTCATCTGTCCTAGGCATGGGGTAAGCATCTGCCTCTGTGTGACTATTTCATTTCCTGTAATCCACACAGAACCTGGTGCTGCCATCCTTCTTTGGCACCAACACCACTGGTGAGGCCCAGGGACTGTTGGACTCTTGAATCACCCCTAGTTCCAACATCTTCTGTACCTCCACCCTCAGAGTCTGTTTGACTCTCTCAGGCACCCTATCAGGGGCCTGCCTGATAGGCCTTTGGGGTCCTGTATCCACCTGGTGCTGCACCAGATGGGTGCTCCCTGGTTTCCTGGTGAACATACCCCCAAACTCCTGCAACACTGTTCGGATTTCTCAAACCTGGGTAGGAGAGAGCTGCTGGGACATTGCTACCCCTTCCACTGAGGTGTCAGCCCAAGCCTCACTGAGGAGATCAGTCACAAGATCTCTCTCAGACTCCTCCTGCAATCCACTGCAAATGCTCAGCACAAGGGTCTCCCTATCATGGTAAGGTTTCATCATGTTAACTTGGTACAGTTTGTGCCCCTGCCATCTGCCTAGCACTTCCACCATGTAGTTAACACCACTTACCTTTCTTACCACCTTGTAGGGTCCCTCCCAAGCTGCCTGCAACTTGTGTCTGACAGGAATGAGAACCATCACCTGCTTCCCTACAGCATACTCTCTAGCTCGAGCATTCCTGTCATACCACACATTTTTCTGTTGTTGGGCTTCTGCCAGGTTCTCCTGGGCCAGGCACATGAGTTCCCTGAGCCTTGTCCTAAGGTTCAGGACATATGCCACAACAGACTCCTTGTGAGACTCACACTCACCTTCCCACTCATCTTGAAGTAAATCTAGAGGTCCCCTCACCCTATGCCCATACAGCAACGCAAAGGGTGAAAAACCTGTGGATTCCTGGGGGACCTCTCTGTAAACAAACAACAGATGGGGCAAATATTTGTCCCACTCCCTCTTAAAGTGATCTGCAAATGCCCATAGCATGGACTTGATTGTAGAATTTAACCTCTCAACAAGACCATTAGACTGGGGATGGTAGGGGGTGGTCTTCATGTGGTTCACCCCACAGGACTTCCACAGACAAGCCATCAGGTCTGACATGAAATTGGCACCTCTGTCAGACAGTATTTCCCTTGGGAAACTTACCCTGCTGAAAATCTCTAGCAAAGCATTTGCCACCTTCTCGGCCTCAATGGAGGACAAAGCCACTGCCTCAGGGTATCGTGTAGCATAATCCAATACCACTAGGATATACTTTTTCCCTTTGGAACTTAGGGTACTCAGAGGACCCACAATATCCATAGCTACCCTCTGAAATGGCTCCCCAATGACAGGCAAATGCATCAAAGGAGCTCTCACCTTGTCTCCTGCCTTGCCTACCTTTTGGCACTGATCAGAGGTCCTGCAGTACCCTGTTACATCTCTGGAAATTCCAGGCCAATAGAAGTTTTGCATAATACGCCTCTTTGTACGTTTTATGCCCACATGACCTGCAAAGGAAATATCATGGGCTATGGCTAGAAGTGCCAGACGGTAAGCTCTAGGCACTACCAACTGCTGTACTCTCTCACCTTCTAGCTCTCCCTCAGGGGTCCACTCTCTGTATAGTAACCCTTTGTTCCAGTGTACAGATTCCCCCCTTTCCTTGAGAATCAGGTACCTCCCTAGCTATCTGCCTCAGGCCTTGCAATGTAGGGTCTGAGAGTTGAGCCTGTCTCTAGTCTCTCCTTGTAACCCTTCCCAGCTCCCCTTCCACAGGAAGTCTGGCATCCTCTTGACAGCGGTGCCTCACTGTCAGCCTGGGTACTACTACACACCTCTACCTTTGCAGTTACCCTGTCCAAGGGAACATCAGTACCCACAAGCAGCTGTGGTTCACATACAGTCTCACTGCTACAGCGTAGCTCACTCCCTGAATTAACCACCTCAGCAGTCCTGGCTGCAAGTATGCAGTCTGTCTGGGTTTCCCCCAGGCAACCAGAATCACATACTTGTCTCCTAGCCCCACTGCATGTAACTGCACAAGCGCAGGGTACTGCATTATCAAAATCATTCCCTATCAGGACATCTGCAGGTATATCCTCAAACACACCTACTTGCTGGCTTCCTTTTCCACCCGCCCAGTCAAGGTGAACCTTAGCCAAAGGTATTTGGAATGGGATCCCTCCTAAAACCCTGACTGGAGTAGACTGCCCAAGCAAGTAGAGCTCCTCTGTAACCAGTGCAGGCTTTACAATGGTTATATCAGAGGCTGTGTCTCTCTTAGCAATGGCCTCTTTGCCATTCGCTACAATAGGATATAACCTCTGGTGATAGTTTAGTACCCTTGTTGCCCCAAGACAACCTACTATTGGCATTTTGTCTTTCCCACTTTCTGGCTCTTTCACCTTTTGTTCCCCACCTTGCCTCCGTGGACATTTGTATGCCACATGGCCCCACTGGTTGCATTCAAAACATTTCACCCTAGGTCCTGGACATGTACCCGGACTAGTGGCTTCCCCTGCTACTGGCAAATTCTGTTGGGCAGTTTGTGCTGCCCACCATGGGTTCCTTTAGATCCATGAGCAGTACTGGGGGTCCCTTTCCTGTGCAGGGCTGCCCTGCTTGCTAGGTATAGGTCTCCCTTCTTCCCCAACTCTTCTGAAGTAGCACATTGTCTATCAGCTAACCAGATCCTCATGTCCTCAGGCAAAGTGCTAAGGGCTTGTTCCCTCACCAAAAGGTCTGCCAGCCCTTCAAAAGTGGTGACCTGACATCCACTCACCCAGCTATGAAAATAAGTGCTCAGTTCAGCAACATATTCACATACATTTTCATCTGCCTTGCGTCTATGCTCACAAGACCTTTTCCTATACATTTCAGGTGTTAGCTTAAAACATTCCAAAAAATGTCTTTTACAGCAGTATAATCAAAACAGTCAGTGCCATGTATTTTTGCTAAAGAAGTTACAGCTTTACCATGGAGTAAGGGGGTCAGGAACCATACCCAGAGCCCTTGGTCAACTTCATACTGTTTACATACCTGCTCAAACATATGAATGAAGCTATCAATATTATCCCCCTCTTTAAACTGTGGAAGAAATTTACTGACCTTTTGTGCTTCTGGTGTCCTGTTACTCCCTTCCCCATTACCTCCATGACTCTGCCGAAGAGTCAGCATTTCCCTCTCATGCCTCCTCTGCCGTTCATTTTCCTCAGCTTGTAGACTCCTCATTTTCTCAGCTGCTTTTAGTTCCATACGCGTGGCCTCCAACTCAAGTCTCTTCGGCTCCAGCTGGATTTTTAAGTCCACTGCAGAAAGGTTGAGCTGTCCATTCTCCGAAGATATTGTATCTCCACTGTCAGTCTGATTGCCCTCCAGGCTGCTGTTTTCCGATGCAGCTGTAACCAAGGCTGCAATCAGGTCTGCTTTAGTCAGGTTTCCATGCATCAGTCCCCTAGCCTGGCACATCTCTGCCAGCTGGCTCCTTGTCAGCTTCCCATACTCCTCTGCTGACATGCTGCCTGCTCACCCTGACTAACAATAAGCTAACAAAAGAAATAAAACAATTGTGATTTGAACTCTGAGTATACACTGCTTGGCTGTTTTAGAGTACAAAACACTTTTAGAGATCATTGTACATAAGCTGCAGGAATTCGCTCTATCCCACACCACTACAAGCCAATTAGTATGTGAAGTAGATCCCACCACTGCCAAACACTTGTGATGACCGTGCCCTGGCCCAGCAATCAAGGAGCCTCAATTCTCACCACTAACACCAGGGAGGTCATCTCATAGAAGAAAGGAAAGGATAACTAATATACACAGTAAAGTACAATTTCCCTTAAGTGCACACAGAGATCACAGTCAGTCTGGGGCTGGTTGCTCCCTTGCTCACCAGGTCCCCAATAAGACTCACCACTGGCACAGCTATAGGATCTAGATCTCAGCCTAGCTGGGCAAGCTAAAATGTCCAGTACCCTCTGTCCAACCAGTGCTTCGTGCCCCTGCCCAAGTAGTTGACACAACACACACACTTTGAGATAAGTATTTATACAACTTCACAGACACTCCTGGGAAAGGCTGACACAGATTCTTCAGCTGGGCCCCATTAACCAGACCATACGGTAGTAATCCCTGCCACCACCCAGCTAATAATATCAGCTACTAAAAGGCCCTTAAAAGGGTGTCCAATTATTACTGTGCAATATTATTATCCAATGGTAATGTGACTATACAGTCTTAGGCTTATTGGAAGGGCTTAGACAGCAAACTCTATAAATATATAATGTACTCTAAAGCATAATTTATCTCTACATAAACCAGCCACAGATATAAGGTTTTAAAAATACTTAATAATAAACAGTTAAAACACAAGACAAAACTACTACACCACAGAGATATCTAAGAGTTCAGAGATCACACGGAAACTTAAAATAATACAGTAGGACATGTCTGATTTCAAAGAAAATTACCTAATTAATCTTTACTAGCTTTAACTATTCCTACAAGAAATCACAGTACTAGAAACTTACATGTGAGCCTAGGCAGAGTGCTGAGTTAGATATCCAAGATCAAAATGCCCCCAGTCTGTTGTGAGAAATAGTATTTAAACATTACTAACAAACATGTCTCTAAGGCCCTCCCAAATTACATCATTTTTGACACAGGTTTTCCCAGTATTCATATTGCATCATCTAACACCTGGTCTGAGTTCTCAGGCCACAAAATGCATTATTTAGCAATCTAACACCTGCTCAGAAACTTACAGCAATACAAGGCATTTCAAATATATACTCTAGCAAAAACCAGAACAATAAAGCACCTTCCACATGTAAATTCTGGTCATAAACTTTAGCCTTAAATCAATGGACATGAAACCTTCATCCAGATGCACTGGAGCCGAATTCTAACATGAAAGGGTCACAACATGCTTCACTGGGCCAATAGAGTGCAATGTTGTCATATATTTTGTAGTTCCACATTACACAATATTCTTTTACACTCAAAAAAACATGCTTGTATTTTACATTTATTTACAAATATCAGAATTATATATCAAATTCTATTTGACTAGGCTGGCAGCCTTCACCCATCTCTCCCCAATCGTCACAGGGATCTCATTGTTGAAAGGTATCAGTCAGAAGAAGGGTACAAAACAATTTCCACAGCATTGGCTATACCATGGAGCACAGTAAAGACAGTCATCAAAAAGTGGAGAAAATATGGGACAACAGTGACATTGCAAAGATCTGGATATCACTTCAAAATTGAAGAAAAGACAAGACAAAACTGGTCAGGGAGGCTGCCAAGAGACCTACAGCAACACTGAAGTAGCTGCAGGAATTTTTGGCAAGTACTGGTTGTGTACTACATGTGACAACAATCTCCCATATTCTCCATATGTCTGGACTATGAGGTAGTGTTGCAAGACAGAATCCTTTTCTCACACAGAAAAACATTCAGGCCCGGCTAAAATTTACAAAACAATACATCAAGTCTCCCAAACGCATGTGGGAAAATGTGTTATGGTCTTATGAGACCAAGGTTGAACATTTTGGCCACAATTCCAAAAAGTATGTTTGGCACAAAAACAACACTTTGCATCACCAAAAGAACACCATCCCCATATTGAAGCATTATGGTGGTAGTGTCATGCTTTGGGGTTGTTTTTCTTCAGCAGGAACTGGGGCTTTAGTCAAGGTGGAGGGAATTATGAACAGTTCCAAATACCAGTCACTTCTGTCCCGAAACATTCAGGAGTCTGCTAGAAATCTGAAGGTGAAGAGGACACCTTTCAGCACGACAATGACCCCAAGCATACATCCAAATCAACAAAAGAATAGCTTCATCAGAAAAAAAATAAAGTTTTGGAATGATACAGCCAGAGCCGAGACCTAAATCCAATAGAAAATCTGTGGGGTGACCTGAAGAGGGCTGTGCACAAGAGATGCACTCGCAGTCTGACAGATTTGGAGTGCTTTTGCAAGGAAGAGTGGGCAAATATTGCTAAGTCAAGATGTGCCATGCTGATAGACTCCGACCCAACAACACTGAATGTTGTAATTAAATTAAAAGGTGCTTCAACAAAATATTAGTTTAAGGGTGTGCACACTTATGCAACCAGTTTATTGTACGTTTTCTTTTTTTGAATTGTACAGGTTATAGGTTACATTAAAGGTGGGAAAAGTTTTGAAATGATTTATTGTGGTCTCATTTTTTATATCACAAAAAACTGGCATTTTATATCCACTGTATACTAGAGAAAATCATAAGGCCTTCTTCACATACGTCTGCAATCTCAAAGGAAGCACCACATCTGTTCAGAACTGGTGGTTAAGGACACCACGTACACAAATGCTGTAGATATAGCCAACCTACTGGCTGATAGACTCAGCAAAAACTTCACCCCTCTGTCCCCCCATCAGTAAATCAGGACATCCCCAGTACCTGCCCCCTCCCCTTATCTCTAGGGAACAGGTCATCACTGCCCTCTCAGAGGCAAAAAATATAACCTCCATGGGACCAGATAACATACCAGGCTGCATCCTACGTGAACTCAGGCAGGAACTTACAGCACCATCGGGCATTCTGTTCAATTAAAGCCTGAGTACTGGCTTCATCCCAGCTGAGTGGAGGACAGACACTGTCATCCCTTTACACATAGGTGGAGCGTCCACCAATCCGGGAAATTATAGACCAATCAGCCTAACTACCTACATACTGTTGAAACCACTAACACAAGAACAGTGAAAATGACAAAACGACCAACCAGTATCCAAACCACTTTATTCTTTTCTCTCTAATGTCTCAGCACAAAGCCTCCAAGAAGTAAAGCATTTCTAAAAAACACCTGCCTATATATACAAACTAATCAAACCTATTACACTTGATTAGATGACTGATTTAACAATCCAATAAAATCAACAGGTAAAAAACGCCAATTACTTTCTAAGTTTAACCCTTTCAGGATTAAAGTAGCATACCTTAAAATATATAAAGACTCCTTAAATAACAGTTTATTTTTAATATTCATATTTTCATACTGTACATCATTCACTTTCTCTAATATAGTACATTTTAAACCTGCAGAACCCTCCCCACATGTATTGTATTAAAATGTTTTGCTATTGCACTTTCTTTTTTGTTTTTAGCAATGCCTCTTATATGCTCCCTTAACCTCACCTTAAAAGACCTTTTACTCTCCCCCACATAAAATTTATTACAAGGACACTTTAGGGCATAAATTTGCTGTTGAAAGGGAATTGTTTGATTTTAATACTCAGCAGACAAGGGCAACACATTAGTAGTGCTGCATCACTCACATTGTTTTAATATGTGTAATGAACACTTGAGTGATAATGATGTATAGGAGAGAGTGGAATCCTTTGTATATTTAGGAGCCTTACAGAAATATAATGATTTACTAAATAAAGGTTTAAGGCTCAGTTATTTTTCATATGAAGATGTAAAAAAAGAAATTTAATGTAGATGCGTGTAAAATTGCACACTTTTATTGTTTGCCAAAAATACATAAGAACCTGATGAACCTGCCAGGTCGTCCTCTAGCTTCAGGGAAGGAATATTTTCTATAGAAAATGGGACAGTTTTTACATTTTTATTTGTTACCCAAAGTACAAGTGTTGCCATCATGTATAAAGGATGTTTTTGATTTTTTAAATAAGATTAGTGAAACTCAGTGGAACTAAAATATGTATTGGGTAACCTTACATGTAAAAACAATTATAGACTAGAATCCACCACAATGTTGGGATTGAGGCCCTTAGGCTTTTTCTAGGCAAAAGTCCAGTGACAGAATATGTTATAGAATTGGCATATTTTTGTTTAATGAAAAACTTTTTTTGAATTTGATGGGGTGCTGTGCCTTCAAAAACATGGAACAGTGATAGGGGCAGCTTTTTCCCCCTCTTATGCAAATTTTAGCATGGACTTATTTGAAGTTGAATATGTGTACAGGTCTATATTTTTTCAGCAGCATGTAAAGAAATGTTATAGGTTCATTAATGACCTAATTTTCCTATGTGAAGGTGGTGAAGGTAAGTTAAAACAATTTGTAGGAGAGTTACAACATAATAAGTTCCAGTTAGAGTTTGATGGATTAAAGATAGGTAAGAAAGTTTCCTTTTTAGATGTGGTGATGGATATTGCTGATGGAAAAAATAATAGAACATCTATACATAGGAAATTTGAAGGTGGAATTCAGTATCTAAGGGCACAGAGTTGCCATCCACCACATGCACTTCATGCAGTACCATGCGGAGAGTTTATATGCTTGTACAGGTTGTATAACAATCACTTAGATTTTATGGTAAAATGAGGAAAACTGTCAATATGTTTAGATATATAGAGGATAAAGTAGTGAGTTGTTGGATAAATGTTGGGACAGGTTTATTAGGGAATATATAAATGGAGATCAAAAGAAAGGAAGAGGGTTTGGATATAATAAATTGACCTATAATAAGAATAAAAGTGAGATATTTATTTTGTTACAACATACAGTTGTTTTAGTCCGAAACTAGTGGACATGGTTAAATATTACTGGGGCTTTGTGACATCTTTGAAAGATTTCTCTCAATGGGTGAATGATGCACCAGAAATATCTTATAAAATAGGAAGAAGTATTAGTAACTTTTTGGTTAGGGGTAAATTTGTTACCCCCCTATTAGGTTCATAGATTCATAGGTGTGTACTAGGCTTAATGGCCCTGGAGCCTTTACAAGCCTAGCCCATAGGATTACCCTGGCATCGTGCCACCCGACCTTATTTCCCAGTGCCTCTGTCGAGCAGAGGCACTGGAGTGATTCCCGGAGTGAATTTCCTATTTCTCATCCACTCATCAAGATTTGTCTTGAAGAGGGCCAGTGAGGCACTCTGCTTGACATGTATGGGAAGTCTATTCCATAGCATGGGCAGTCTCTGGGTTATGAACCTGTCCCTCCAGCTTGTTCTGTTTATTGTGGTAATGAGGTTGAGGTCTCTGGAACATGTAGTGTGAAGGGACTGGGATTTCTTTAGATGTAACATTTCTAACAGAGCTGGGTCAGATATGGCTTTGTAAGTCAAGCAGAGATTACCTCTAAGTAGGTGATATGAGACAGAGAATAGTTGGAGTTTTTTGAGTCTGTCCATATAGGACAAGTGTTTAAGGCCTAGGATCTTCTTTGTGAGGTACTTTTGCAGCCTCTCCAGTTATTGTAAGTATCTAGTGAGGTACATGCCAAATGGGGCATTGTAGTCGATGATTGGCCTGATGAGGGAAGAGTAGAGGGAGATAAAGACCTCTTTCTTCCTGGATGCAAAACCCTTAGTAATGAGATGTGCCACATAGAAGGACTTTCTGACCACAGTGGCAATGTAGTGGTCAAAAGAGAGGTTGCTCTCAACCTGTGTTCCTAGATCTCTTAGGATGCCTTCTGTGTTAAGTGGAGTACCATCAATGTGGTAATTCACGGGAACTGGGATTTTCCCAAAGGGGATGACGGCACATTTTTTGTCACTGAGCTTAAGGCCATGGTTCTGACACCAGTTGTTGGTCTCAGTGAGGCCTTTCTGTAGGACGTCAACATCACTTGGGGAGTTAATTATGGCTCCCAATTTGCAATCATCTGCGAACTTTCTCAGCCAGAGTCCTTTCGTGTTGGCCTGGACTTCAGGGAAGTAGATACCAAACAGGAGAGGACCCAGGACTGAACCCTGTGGGACTCCACTCATGACTGGTCAGCAGTCTGACTTGGAGTCAGCTACTTTCACACTATGGGTTCTATCTGTGAGCCAGTTTGCAATCCACCTAGTGATATAGGGGTTGATGGTTAGCTTAGTGAGTGTTTCTATGATTCCTGAGTGGGGAATGGTACCAAAGGCGTGGCCAGATCAAGGTAGGCTGTATGAACCACCTTGCCTTCATCCACATCTCTGGTGACTGACTCAGAGAAGTTGATCAGGTTGAGCAGGCATGATCTACCCTTCAAAAAACCAAACTGTGTGGGATCCAGAGTTTGGAGATTCCCTATATCCTTGTTTATTAGGTCCACAATGATGCGTTCCATAGCTTTGCATATCAGACTTGTCAGGTTAATGGGGCGATAGTTCCCAAGGTCTGTAGTTGCTCCTCGTTTGTGGAGATGGATAATTGTAGCAGTGCGCCATTCGGTAGGGACAAAGCTTGAGGTGAGGCTGTGATTGAACAGGGCACACAAGTGAGGTGCCTGTTCACTGTAGTTCATGTAGAACACAGCCAGGGATATTGTCAGGTCCCATAGAAGCTGTATTCTTGGCCTTGGACAGTGCTATTTTAACCTGTGCAGCAGTAATACTGGGTGCCTGGCAATCTACTGGTATTATGATTGATCCTTTGCGGGGGAGGGCTAAAGTTGGTACTGAATCTGTAAGCCACTATATTGGCAATGTCTGTTGGCTCGGTATAGGAGGTCCACAACACCATCAAGAGAGGATTCCTCAATGTGCAGATAATGGCGGATCAACTGCTGATCCCACAGCACAGCCCAAAGCCAAAGACCAAGCCAATTGCTGTGCGCGTGGGTGATGCACGGCCGGGAAGTACCACAAATCAACACAGTTGGCCAGCAAGTTGCAGTTGTAGAAATTAAACCAGCCAGAGACCGATGGTGGAATTTCAGACTTTATTTCCCAGATAGACCGGTTTCAGCATAAGCATGCCTTCTTCAGTGTAAGAGTAACAAACATGTTTGGGTATCTGGGTATTGACGTGGAGATTCTTTACATAACTGTAAAAGGCCTTGTGGTTGTCTTTACTATCTGCTACATTTCTGTTTTCATAGCTAGCTTTAGAGGATTTATTGAGGGATCTCAACTTTTTGTTGAGGCTGATAAGGGAGTTTTTCCAGTCTTGGCACTTCACCTTATTTTGCATCAGTTTCCTCCTTCTGTTGTAGAATTTGTTTATTGCAGAGGACCACCAGATTGGCTTCCTTTTTTGGGAGGAGAGTGTCTTGGTTCTATTGGGTATGGTGAGACCCATGCATTTGTGTATGTGTTCGTACAGGGCATTAGTGTATGATTCGGCAGTCATGCAAGTGTTCTCAAGTTGTATGGGTGCTGTGAAGTTTGCCACCTCTGTTTTTAGTAGCCCAAAGGCTTTGGAGAATTTTTTCAAGGTGGTTACCGTTGCGGGGGGGGGGGGATGTGGATTTCTAAGGTGATTAGTTTGTGGTCCGATCTAACCAGGGAGGAGTTGACTATTGGTGTAGAGCAACGGTTGCCCATGTTAGTAATGACCAGGTCAAGGATGTTGCTACCACTAGTGGGGATAAGAACAAGCTGGTCCAGGGCACTGGAGTTAATGAATTCCAGGAAACATTGGGCAAGTGTACTGGTACTTGAGTAGTTTTCCCAGTTAAAGGAGTGGTAGTTGAAGTCGCCCAGTATGAGAGTGTTAGGTTGGACCTTAATATTCTTCAAGGTGTTGAGGAGTTTGGAGTGCAAGTCTTGGGTCATAGTTGGGGACCTATATCAAGCTGCGACCTGAATCGCTGACTTACCCAATGCTAGCTGCACTTGAAGTATCTCTGATGCGTTATGTTGGGCTACCAGTCTGGAGGTGTGCACATCCTTTATGAATATGGAAACACCACTGCCTTTGGAGCTTCAGTCCAAGTTCTGGGGCAGAAAGGTGTGGAATGAGTTATACCCTGATAGTGCAGGGGTGCTTTTTGCTGCCTTGAACCAGGTCTCTGTCACAGCACAAATTTCCATGTTCTCCATTTTAAGGAGTACTTCGAGCGAGTGCATTTTGACATTTAGACTTCTAGTGTTGAGCAGCATGACCCTCAGACTGCATTTGTTTGTAGCTGTTATGGTGGTGATTTGGTCTTTGGAACACCGCCTAAAAAAGGCACTATAGGGGTGGCAAGAGCCTTGGCCAGTATCTGGAACCCCAGGGGTGACAGATGCAGGCCATCTCTGTCAAAGCATTGAGGGCTATCAATCATGTTAATTTTACAAAATTTCCTATGGACTATGGAACTAGACCTTGTGGAAAATGTAAAGCATGTAAGTATTGTTTGCTTAAATCAAGCACAACTTCTCTGTCTGACAAAGATGCGTTGTACATAACTTTCAGATCAACATTATCCAAGTCCTTTTCAGTTCCATCAAATGAGATGTAATGCAACAACATTGTTCAGTTTCATACAGTTTATATGTAGTCCACAAAAATCCAGAGTCTGTATTAATTAAGGTTTCTTCAACAGCCTTATGGCAGAAGCCTCTTTTGGGTAGTTTCACTTAAACCAGTAACCTTTAGTTGCTTTATGCCAAGTGTTCGTACTGGATATTTCCACTTAAATAAGGAAACTTCAGCAACCATATGGCAAGTGTCTCTTTTAAATATTTCCACTTAAATAAGGAATATTCAGCTGGGTTATGGCAAGTGTCTCTTTTGGATATGTCCACTTAAGTATGGAACCATCAGCAACTTTATGGCAGTTGTCCCTTAAGGATATGTCCCCTTAAAAGTAACCTTCAGCAGCCTTTTGGCAGGTAGTCCTGCTGGATATGTTCACTTAAACAAGGAACCTTCAGGTGCCTTATGGCGGGTAGTCCTTCTGGATATGTCCACATAAACAAGGAACCTTCAGCAGCCCAGTAGCAAGTAGTCCTACTGGATAAGTCCACTTAAACAGGGAACCTTCAGCAGCCTTATGGCGGGTATCCCTTTTGTATATGTCCCCTTTAAGAAGGCCAGCAAATCCTGAATTAAATAAGGTGCCTGCAGCAGCCTTATGGCAGGAGCCTCTTTTGAATCTTTCCAGTTAAATAAGGAACCTTCATTAGCCGTATTGCAGGTGTCTATTTTGGATATGTCCATTCTCTCAGATCCTTCTATCAGAACCAATGTTTCTGCAGCTGACTTTCCTTCTACATAAAGTAATAATAACAAGAAAAATCACAGCAAATTCCAGTCAGTTGTTTGGCACCCTTCTGTGATGCTCATGCAGTTTTTGACATTTTGCATGCCTTGTCAGATGACTGGAAGAAATTGAAATATGCACCCTGGTAGACATTGTAGTGAGATGGTGATTCTCTGTCATATGTGGCAGATGCTGCCAACTTTCAGATATTTGGTTTGTTGCTCCAAAGGTATCATACAGAGGCACCAGAAGCTGTTGAAGACTGGGGGGGGGGGTGGAGGGTGAGGGGGCACTTAGTGATCTAAAAATGGTAATTTTTAAAATTATTTACTAACACAACATACGTTCACTTGGAGGACATTTTAAGCTTAGCCAATTTCCCTTTTGGTGCGGACACCCACACCTCAAGGTTGGTGGCAATGCACGATGCATCGGAGACCATCCAGGTGCAATTAACCATAGGCAAGACTGCTCTGCAATTTGTAGCATGTTACAGGCCACCCTCTCAAACTCAGGAACCTCACATGGCCTTCCTGAAAACATTGGAGGGGATAAATGTATCTCCAAACACCATCATACTAGGTGACTTCAACTACCCTAATATAGACTGGGAACACTACTCAAGCCCGAACACTCTAACCCAAAGATTACTGGAGTTCATAAACTCAAATGCCATGGAACAACTAGTCACCATCCCCACAAGAGGAGAAAACATACTTGATCTCATCATCACGAACATGGGATCAAAATGTTCAACACCGAAGTATACCCCTCACTGGTGAGATCAGATCATAAACTAATCTCGCTGGAGGTCCTCATCCCGCCCCACCTGAAACAAAAAAAGACCACAGTGAAAAACTTCTCAAAAGCCGATTTCACACTTCTAAAACTAGTGTGGTCTCCTTTAAGGCCCCTGAGCCAGTGGTAAACATTACTCAAACCGCTGAATCACTTACAAATGCCTTCTACCAGCACCTACAGGACTGCATGGATCAGGCAATCCCAAACAAAACTAAGACTCTCTGTACCAAAGGCAAGCGTCCAGTCTGGTGGACCCCAGCCATAAACAAGCTCTACAACAAAAGGAGGAAGCTACTACAAGATAGAGCAAAATCCTTGAAAGGTAAGACACCTTTGATAATTATAAGTAAAAAACTAAGAGCTCTCATAAAATCATCCAAGGCAAATTTTGAGAGAAAAATCGCCAAGGACTCTAAAGAGAATCATAAGGCCTTCTTTAGCTATGTTAGAAACCTAGGAGGAAACTCCCAGATATGCTCAGAATTAGTTCAAAATGATGTGAAAATTACTGAACCTACACACATTGCCAACATACTGGCTGACAGGTTCAGTGCAAACTTCTCCCCTCCCCAAAAGGAGAGATATCTATTCCAGAGGATTGTAGCCCCCAAACATCTCCAACGCCCAGGTGAGAACTGCCCTCACTAAGGCAAAAAACACAGCATCCATGGGACCGGATGGTGTCCCCGGCTGTGTGCTTCACGAACTCAATGAGGAATTAAACCCACAGTTAGGACAGCTGTTTAATCTTAGCCTCACCTCAGGATACGCACCCAAGGAGTGGCGCACGCGACTGTGGTCCCACTTCATAAGGGCGGTGCCTCCACAGACCCTGGAAATTACCACCCCATTAGCTTGACAAGCCTTATCTGCAAAGCCATGGAGAGGATCATAATGGAACTCATAAATAAAGACATAGGGAACTTGCAGACTTTGGATCCAACCCAGTTTGGCTTTGTCAAAGGCAGATCCTGTCTCTTAAACTTGGTTGACTTTTTCGAGACTGTCACCAAGGCCATTGATGAGGGAAAGGCAGTCCATACAGCCTACCTCGACCTGGCAAAGGCCTTCACACAATACCCCACTCAGGTATCATCGAAAAACTCATCAGCTTGAATGTAAACCCATACATCACAAGATGGGTTGCAAACTGGCTAAGTGACAGAACCCACAGGGTCAGAGTTGCTGGAGCCATGTCAGACTCAAAGCCTGTCACAAGTGGTGTCCCACAGGGCTCAGTCCTGGGTCCACTCTTGTTCGGCATCTACTTTTCTGAAGTACAAGCAAACACAGGAGGGTTATGGCTGACAAAGTTTGCAGATGACTGCAAACTGGGCGCCATAGTCGAAAACACATCTGACACAGATATCCTCCAGAAGGGCCTCACAGAAATGGATAACTGGTGCCAGAGCCATGGCCTGAAGTTAAACGCCAAAAATGCATAGTCATACCCTTCGGGAAAAACAAGGTTACCCCTAGCTACCATATAGGTGGCAATCCACTGAGCACAGAAAAAGTCATCAGGGATCTGGGGACCCAGGTTGACAGTAGCCTTCGCTTGACACTCATGTTGCTAAAGTAGTTAGGAAAACCTTCTATATCGCCCACCTGATCATGAAGGGATTCACATCTAGATCAAGGGAGGTCATCGTCCCCTGTACTCATCACTCATTAGACCTATGATTGAGTACAATGCCCGTTCGAATGTATCTGACCAGACACCTGCTGCAGCTTGAAAGGCCCCAAAATTTCCTCACCAAAAGGATAAAGGGTCTCAAAAATATGTCTTATGCTGCCCGACTGAAAGAACTCCAGCTCTATTCAGTCTCATACCGCTTGCTCAGAGGTGACCTGTGCCTGACATATAAGGCCATGTCAAACCCAGATTTGATGAATATGCTTCACCTCAAAAATCTAGATCCCTCAGAACCACAAGGGCGGAGACTTAAACCTTGACACGGTTATAAATAGAACGTGCTGGAGGGACAGATTCATCACCCAGAGACTCCCTATGCTGTGGAACAAAATCCCGGTACATGTGAGGCAGAGCACCTCTCTGGCCTTGTTCAAGAGGAATCTTGACCAATGGATGGGAGATTGCAGATATACTCCAGGGATTACTTCAGTGTCACTGCTTGACAGAGGCACAGCAAAATGATAGGCATAGTTTTTATTCAAACTAAAGGGGTGGCGAAAGCCACATAACTATGGGCTAGGCTTATAAATGCCCTTGGGCAGATAGCCTAGTATGAACCTATGAACCTATGAACCTATGAATTAACATTTCTGGATTGGTCTTACCTATCCCATGGCTGATAATTGTATATTAGCCCTAGTGAGAATAAATGTGATCATATTATAGATAATTTGAGGGGTCCCATGTAAGTGATGCAGCATTTAGGAACTGCCTCTATCCATTAGTGGCATGAGGGGCAATCCTAGAGTGCATTTTCTATTACCCATCCTTAGATCCAAGTTGCATTTGAATATGTACAGGGATGAGCTTTGTTTTACTTGAATGATTAGTCTGTTCTGAAACAGTGGTAACTTCTGTGATATATATCCATCTGTCCACAACATTCAGTTTAGATACCTGGACTGAGTATTTCTGATGCCATTTGACTTGCTGATGTTCAGTATGTCCATCTATATTAGGTCGGAGGATGCCTTGTATGCCAGACGTGTCACCTCTAAGCACTCTGTAGGATGCTGAGTATAATGATAAGTCTTTGAGGTGGTCCATGCAAGACCTGTTGTTTAGGACTTGTATCCTTTTAGTAAGGTATCTCTGTGAGTATTCCAATTGTTGTATGGGTCTGGACAGATACATGCCAAAGTGGGCATTATACAAAATGATTGACCTAATGAGGGCTTTGTAAAGTGGGACAATAACATCTCTAGCTCTAGTCACAATCAATTTGTTTATAAGCTGTGCAACCTAGGAAGACTTTCTTATGACTCTGGGCACATGTTGGTCAAAGGTTGGGTCACTGTACACTCAAGTTCCCAAATGCAAAGCAACTAAGTCAGTTCTTAGGGGGGCATTGTCAGTTTGGCAGTTCCCTGGAGTAGATGACTTCCCAAAGGATACGTTTAGTTTCTGGCACCAGTTATTGTTTGGGACAAACCTTCCTGCATGATGGGGGAAGTCATTTGGGGATTCAATAACTGCTCCTAGCTTGCAGTCATCTCAAACTTAGTCAGCCAAAGACCTTTGGTATTTCCTTTTACTTTTGAGATATATATGCCAAACAGAAAAAGTCTCAGCACCGAACCCTGGGGAACTCCATTGGTGACTGGTCTCTTCCCCTATTTTGATCTCCTGCATCCTGTGAGCAAGCATACATGTATGCATTCTTTGATTCACCTTCCTGATTGTATTAACCTGATTGTATTGAATTATATTTCTTGTGTAATACAGCATCACTTGTTAGAATGTGTTTTAAATTTGTAGCTTAGAACAGTCTTCTAGTAAGCAATGAAACAAAATGTATGAACCAATAATGACAAAACTACCCATTTCAGAAAATTTCAACCATAAAAGGCCACTCAAACTTCTGTCTTTACAATCCACCAATATCAGTTGTTGTGTCTTTCGGCTTTTCCCGGTTAGGGGTCTTGATTTTTACGTGCCGAGTTACCAGCCCTGACGCACAACCTTCAACGAAGGTACGTCCATTCATGCATGTCTCCACGCAGAAGACGCTCTTGCTAATATCAGTAAATATGCAAAATCTCTGCAGAAGTAAGTCATCTAAATAATTCCACATTAAAGGGATCTGTAACTAATGAAGAGGTTGCTGCTAGCAAGCAACGTTATGTTTCATTGTTTCATCTACAAATAAAGTGCCTGTTGCCCTTGAAGAATAAATTGCCTGTGCTACATTAAAAAAATGATAAGCTAGTAATTTTGCAATGGGGAATGGATGGCAAACTGATAACAGAAACATAGTGCCGAGGTAACTCCTCCAAAGGAGGACATTCATAGGACTGCAGCATCCACTGTCTTTAAAGTACAACACAGTGTAATCCATCTGCATACTGTGGGAGTAGACCGCATGGCTTTCTGCCTACAGACACTGGATCCTACCCAGTTCGGCTTTGTTAAGGGCAGATCCTGCCTCTTAAACCTGGTTGATTTCTTTGAAACAGTCACCAAGGCCATTGACGAGGGGAAGGTGGTCCACACAGCCTACCTGGACCTCGCAAAAGCCTTCGATACAATACCCCACTCGGGCATTATAGATAAGCTCACCAGCTTAAATATAAACCCCTATGTCACTAGATGGGTTGCAAACTGGCTCAAGGACAGAACCCACATGGTTAGAATTGCTGGAGCCATGTCAGACTCCAAACCAGTTACAAGTGGCGTCCCACAAGGCTCAGTCCTGGGACCTCTCTTGTTCGGTATATGTTTCTCGGAGGTACAGGCCAACATGGAAGGACTGTGGCTGACCAAGTTTGCAGATGACTGCAAACTGGGCGCCATAATCAACTCTCCAGCTGACACAAGCATCCTCCAAAAGGGCCTCATAGAAACAGACAACTGGTGCCAGAGCCATGGCCTCAAGCTAAACGCCAAAAGTGTATAGTCATCCCTCTGGCAAAAACAAAGTGCTCACAAATTACCACATAGGTGGTAATCCATTAAGTACAGAAGAAGTAATTAGGGACCTGGGGACCCAAGTTGATAGCAGTCTCTCATTTGACAACCATGTGGCCAAAGTGGTTAGAAAAACATTTTATATAGCCCACCTAATCATGAAGGGATTCACATCTAGATCAGGGGAGGTCATCGTGCCTCTTTACTCATCCCTCATCAGGCCCATAATTGAGTACAATGCCCCTTTTGGGATGTACCTTACCAGACACCTGCAGCAACTGGAAAGACCCCAAAAGTACCTCACCAAGAGGATCAAAGGGCTCAAACAGATGCCATATGCTGCCTGGTTAAAGAAACTCTAGCTCTACTCAGTGGCATACCGCCTGCTCAGAGGCGATCTGTGCCTAACGTATAAAGCCATGTCCAACCCGGAATTAATGGACATGCTGCACCTCAGAAAATCCAAAACCCATTGAGCTACGCGCTCGAGAGACTTGAACCTCAGCACTGAAATAAATAGGACATGCTAGAGGGACAGATTCATAATCCAGAGGCTCCCTTCACTCTGGAATAAAATCCCAGTCCAGGTTAGGCAGAGTCCCTCATTGACTCTCTTCAAGAGGAATCTTGATGAGTGGATGGGAGATCGTAGGTTTACCCCGAGTATCACTTCTGTGTCACTGTTAGACAGAGGCACAGTATACTAACCTCGAAAAAGGGCATAGCAAAATTAATTTAAAATGGGTGGCGAAAGCCAAACACACTCTGGCTAGGCTTATAAATGCCCTAGGGCAGATAGCCTAGTATGAACCTATGAACCTATGAAAAGCGAGTATACTACCTGTTGTGCTACTAACAATACAAACAACTTTGCACAAGTAGCACTAAACTTCTCTTTCCTTGAATCTCTCAGCTCCTTGCAAAATCCACTTGGCAATCAACTAAATCTCTCAACTTTGCAGCACAAGAAATCTGGAAGAAGACAAAATTTATTTTGAACCAGGGACACATTTTAAATATTGCTTGTATAATCTTAGAAAGTTGCTAAAATAAATTGTTTTGTGTTAACCATGTGTTTCCTGAAAGATAGGAAGACTGAAACTTAAAGGGCTATCATTATTTGGTGAATTCAGTTCTCACTGATTTGCCAGAAAACCACAAATTTTAAGAGGAACATTCCAAAAGTATGAGCCAAATATTCTGTGAAAATCTGGACAGTTGAGAGCTATGAACTCAACACCCTGAATCACAAGTGGTGGTATGTGTAGAGAATTCAGGCTCTTGTTTGACCTTGAGTAACATTAACCACCAGGTATACCTAAGTGGGGCATTTTATACACACACACACACACACACACACACACACACACACACACACACACACACACACACACACACACACACACGGACGCAGCATAACTCCTGCAAATAAAAGAACAAAACTCTCCTTACTGGCACGACTCTGGCTCTGGCAGCACCAACAGAACAGCGGCAGCTTAACTTCTGTAACACAGAGCAATAAGAGAACAAGAACAGCTAGTTTAGTTAGTTTAACTTCCATGCACAAATCCACGTAAGCATGAAAACTCCATTATTTTTTTCCTGACAGGCCTAGCAGCTGTAAAAGTGTGGGGGGGCTCCCCCTCCCCCTGGCTCTATGGTTCTGGCACCCATGATATCAAAACTGTAGTAATAAAAAGAGAAACCGTGAGAAGAGGTTCCATTTAGCAGAATATGCAGTGTAGGCAGATGAACAATCCCACTGCTTCATTCAGTTTCTCATTCTGGATAGCTCAGTTTCACTTCTTGTATTGGAATGAGACTCTGCTGTATAGTGGTACTCATCTCTTTTAAGCCTGTGTTTCCCCATCAAGACAGTATGATGGATTAACCTTTTGCCAGAAAGAGGTCATAAATGCAGGCTAAAAAGTTATGTAGGCTGATTGTATTACTGCCTTCGACTTTTACAGCCATGTCATACGTGTGTTGCTCATAATAACAGTTTGACAGATTAGCCTTCTGCCTTGAATGGATCATGACTGCAGGATGATGGCATGTGATGGTTGTGTTTTCCGCTGCATTTCTTATTTTACACTGTGTTGCGAATTATCAGGCTGAACTTGTTGGTAAAACCTGTGTCGTGCTATAATATGGAGTGGTGTTTTCTTACAGAAGAGCAGCTTCTCTGTTTGCCACTAGCTTTAGAGTGGGATATACAGGTGAGCCAATGATTTGTCCTGTTTTGTGGCATTCCGTATGATGTGTGATGATATTTTTGTGCTTGGCTTTGACTTCTAATCTGAGGATGCCCAGGTAGCTGAGATGGACTCGCCTAACTTACATCTTCAACCAGTCTTACTCTTAACTAAGATCTTAACATAAGTCTTAGGATGCTGTGTCTTAGTCCACAATATGAAAAAAAAAAATTTGTAAATTGAGTAAGTGCAGTAGACGCAATTATCCCTTTTCGGGGGGGAGGCATAAGCATTGGGGATTTCTCAGTCACACAGTAGGCAAATAGAGGATGATGGACTGAAACCCTTAACCACAAAATCAGCTCATTACAAGTTCATAGCTTTGATCCTCTGTAAGCAGCACCATGATTCAGTGCTCACTGCGTGAGCTACGTAAACTATCCAACACTAGGAACACTGTACACTTCATCTGTTAAAGGACAGCACATCTGCGCCTCATAGGTCCATTGTCTGGGATGCACTTTCTCTGCACACTCTTTGTGTTGTATCTGCTTGTTTTTCCATGTGTACTTGTAATTTTTTCCTGGGTTTCTGTGCACTCTAGTGACTACATACCACCGAAAACATACTGCTATGCTGAGTACACTCATTTTTTTTTTTTTTTTGCAATTGTCCTTGTGAGTGTATATGTCATATTTACCCTTGCCTACATAGCCCAAATCATGGCTAAAGGGCCCATGGTCCTGCCCACTTTTTCTGTAAACAGATGATAAATAAATGAACCAATTGATAGATGATAAATAGATAGATAGATAGATAGATAAATAGATAGATAGATAGATAGATAGATAGATAGATAGATAGATAGATAGTAGTTAAAAATAAAATACTCTGTTTTACAATAAGTCCCTCCCAAAGCATTGCCAATCAACACCTACATGTTTCTGTTACCTCTTTCGTTTTAACCGGTATACAATGCTCATTGTCCTTCTGTTCACTTGCTGCAGTATTCTTAACCTGAGGGATCTCCTGCCTGAAGGTGACCCAGCGTCAGCCAACACATAAGTCTTATATTAGTGTAGGGTACATGGGATGTCGCACGTAGGCTGCTGTTGGATGTAGGCCATAAAAGTGATGTAAGCACATACCATCCTCAGAACTTTTCTGCCGCCAGTCAGAATGCCATTCTGACTGTTAGTCTGATTGTTTCAGCATCTGTGACTTCAACCTGTTGCCAGATAAGTGCCCCCTTGGGGAATATTTTCTCTTACTACTGTTTTGGGTATGTTTTCCAAGAAGGTCACGTGCCAGTGTGGAAGACAAATTCCACATAAGGATAACCATTCACAATGTCTCTTTTGTTTAAGCTCTAACCATGATGGTAGCATTTGTCCGTCCTTCATTCCTAAGACCCTTAGAAGCAGGCTTTCCTCTCTTGCTATTTATTTAGAGAACCAATGGCTTAAGTTGTTAGCTAAGTGCATGCAGGGTACCTCGGGGTCCAACGCCAAGCCGGTGAAGCACAAGGCCAGGGAAACCTTGGCTTGTGGCTTCTGATACACCTCCACTGTCAGACGTTTCTCCTAAGGTGCTTGTCAGCCTGAAGGCTCGTCTGACTTCAGGCACGGATTCACAGGCCAAACTCAGTTATGAGGCCGCCTTGACTTCAGTTGCAAGTACGTCTGAGGAGGTCAAATAGATGTGCGATCAGGATGTCGTGGGGCAACCTAGGCTTGAAAGTCCTAGGGGGTACCTTGCACTCAAGCAAGAGAAGAGATAGAGCCAGTCACTTTTGAATGTAGGCTTCTGTGTGGTCCTCTGACGTTGCATAGGATTTGCAAAGAAAAAAACAAAAAACTAAGCATTTGTCCCCTACTGGAGAGGCCTCTACAGACTGGCAGGCTTTTTCTCAAAGCTTGTTTTAGGCCTTTATGGCACTCAATCTGCCTTCCTCTCAGCCTGCTCCTACAACTACCCCCCACCTTCTCAAAAAAGATTAGGGACAATGACTCATCTGATGAATTTTCCTCTGATGAAGAGAAATCTTTGGATTATTCTACACAAGTCCTCTCTCCCCAGGAATATGTTTCCTCTGGAGAGGAGTCAGTTGGTGATGACTCCCCTATGGAAGGGATGTCTTTTGATGAAACTCTAATGAAAATGTGAGAATAATTTAAGTGGGATACTTCCCAAATTTCTGATGTCCAGAAAACATGCTATCAACTTCTACAAGTTGCTGTCCCTGGCCCCTCTGCAGTTCCACTTGTGCATTTCTGATTCACAATGCTTCACAAGCACCAGACTCCCAGGCCCCAGCCCCCAAGATACCAGACTACTTCTGCAAGGTCCCTGAGGATTGCAAATTCCTCTTCAGGTGCCCCGCTGCAGACCCAGTAGTTACGTAGCTAAAGACAAACCTTCTAGGATGCTTCCCTCCACCAGTCTTCTCCCATCAGGCAAAGAGAATAGAACCCTTGAGAGACTGGGTAAAAAGGCCTGTATTTCAGTCACCTTGCCTTTCAGGGCCATTAATTATCAGACACATATGACAAAGTACTCCTTAGAGCTTTTGTCTCAGGCATCTAGTGCCATTGTAGAGCTTCCAGATTCAGAAGGAAAAGCATTGGCTATATCTATCCTGGAAGCTTCCTCCCAAGTGACAGAACATTCCATTAAATGCAGCTATGATGCTGCAGAGACTTCTGCGAGGGCAGCTTCTACTGGTATAGTGCTTAGAAGGTTTTTCTGGCTCAGGTTGCAGCCCCTGCAGGATGACTTCAAATTTAAATTAATGGATGCAGCATTAGATAATTCAGCCTTATTTGGTAAGGCAGCAGACTGTTTAAGTCCCTGCAGGAATAAAACAAGAAATTGAAGGATTTGAAACACATTCTGGTTTCTCCTGTGCCCAAGTTTTGTAGGAGTTTCCCATCTGAGCCTGTTTTCATCCATAGACGCACTCAGCACCCCTCCGGTATGTCTTCCAGAGGACAACAGAAGCCCAAGGTTTTTCAACCATCCTCACAACAAAGGTAATTCTTTCCTGACAAAGGAGGGAGTATGTGACTACCCTGCAGATGTTTCTCTTTCCCTTCTTTCCATTCACTTTTTAAATGATCACAAGGTCTGGGAAAGCATCACCCAAGACACCTAGATTATTTCCATAATCAAAAAAGGATACTTCATGGTTTGGCACTCCACTCCCACCTTCATGGTCATCCCTCAGCCCCCCCCCCCCCCAAGAGCAGTTGCCCCTCTTCCCAAAGCTCCTTTGGGAGATTTGGCAACAGAGCTTCATTCAAAAGGTTCATCAAACCTCAAGAGGGAAAGGCTTCTATTCAAGAATGTTCTTAGTACCCAGAAAGGATGACCCCTGGAGACCAATCCTGGATTTATCCCATCTCAACACCTTCTTAAAGGCTCCTACCTTCAGAATGTTGACACTCCAAACTCTATCCCCCCCTTATCCTTCCACAAGGATACATGGCATCTCTAGATATAAAAGATGCTTACCTTCACATCCCCATTTACCCCATGTTCAGGAAATTATTACGTTTTTCTGTGGGTTCCTGGCATTTTCAATTATCTGCTTTGCCCTTTGGTCTTCATAGATTAGTACTAGGCTAACTACCCTTGTGGGCCATTTTAAGTCTAGCCATTTACCCCTTGCGTGAATCAAACCCTACTCCTTGTATCTTTAAGGTAAACACTTTAATACAGCAGTGAGAGTTTTCACAAAATGTCTGACTCCAGTGATTGCACACTGCAGACTTTTGAGCATCTATATTTTTTCATACCTGAATGACCTGCTCTTACAGGCACCACCTTCCCACTCTCTACTCCAAAACCTGGAGACCACCATTTCCTTCCTTAGAAAACTGGGATTTACTATCAACTACAGGAAGTCAGTCCGTACCCCTTCACAGGACCACATTTTCCTGGGTTGTTGAATCCAGACAGACATTATGAGAGTGTGACTTCCACCTCAGAATGTGCAGGACCTCCGGTCCTTCTTTCACTCCCTTCTCTCCTTGACTCACATTAAGGCTAGAGAATTCCTCAGGGTGCTGGGATTCATGACTTCAACCATTCCCTTGGTACCGATGGCAAAACTCCACATGAGGAAATTCCAGTGGTTCCTCAGATCAGTGACGACCCAGCATTCTCACCCACTAGAATACAAATTCCTCCTCATTCCTTGTCTAGAGAGGAAACTACTCTGGTGGATTCAACAGATAGCCCTAAATCCAGGTCTACCTCTGCATCCTCTTACACCAGTCCTAGAACTCCACACAAATGCATCAGATTTGGGCTGGGGAGCAGCCATGGACTAATTCACAATTCAGGGAATTTGGTTTCCCTCCCAAAAATCAGAACACATCAACATCAAGGAAATGTGAGCATTGCTACTAGCTCTGCAACCATTTCAGCCTCTTCTTTGCCCCAACCCTTTGCAGCTGCTCACAGACAACATGACAGTCCTATGGTATGTGAACAAGCAGGGGGACCAAATCGTAACTTCATTGCAGGTAGGTTTTTCTGATGGGTATTTCTTGCCCGATGACACATGACTATTCAGGCAGTGTACATTCCCTCCAATCTGAATCTCATGGCAGAGTCCTTAAGCAGGTCCCTGACTCAATCCCACTAATGGATGCTTCACAGGGATGTGTTCCTGGACATAGTCCACCAATGGGGTATTCCTAAAATAGACTTATTTGCCTCCCCCCTGAAAAGACAGCTTCCAAAATTTTGTGCCAGAATCCCAAATCCCCTGGTTTGGAATGTGGATGCTCTCGGCTTCTCTTGGAAGGGGATGTTTTCGTATGCATTCCCTCCCCTTCCTCTAATACCAAAGGTCCTGTTCAAGATTCAACAGGACCAACCAAAAATCTTGCTGGTGACTCCCTTTTGGCCAAGACAGCACTGGTTCCACCTCATTCTACATTTAGCCAAGGGCCATCACCACAAGTTATCCCACAGTGTGGACCTTCTCACACCAGACAAAGGATCCCTAATACACCCACATCTGTCAACGCTACAGCTAACACTGTGGGTGATAGGATTCTAATACCCTTCAGACACCTGTTCTCAGAGGGCGTGTTCAGGGTTTTGCAGGAAGCCAGAAAACCCAATACCAGAAATCATGTTTCCAAGTGGAAAATATTTTCACTCTGGTGTCTCTCTAAGAACCAGGACCCACTGACAGTGGGAATCCCAGTGGTTCTGCCTTACATTTGTGAACTGCTCTGTGTTGGCTTGGCTTACTCTTCCATCAAAGCACACAACAGCTATTTCTGCTTGTCTGCCTCTTTCTCCTCCTCTAGCATTGAGATTTGAGGTGAAACAATTCCTTAAGGGTTTCCTTCACTTTAGGCCTCCCAGGAAACCAGTTCCGCCTTCTTTGGACCTTAATTTTGTTCTAGAAAAGCTGATCCTGGCCCCCTTTTGAGCCTGCATCCTCTGCCTCCATCAAACATTGCTCTTGATAAGCTGTTTTACTAGTGGCCTAAACGTTATCCAGAAGGGTGTGGGAGCTTCAATCCTTTATGGTGGTGCCCCCCTTATTTGCATTTCATAAGAATAGGGTGTCCTTGAGAAAAAATCCTTCCTTTATGCCAAAAGTGGTTAATGAGTTATCCCTTAATCAATCTATTCAATTACCTTGCTTCTTCCCTTCTGAACAAAACCAAAGTGAGAAGGTACTACACTCCTTAGATGTACATAGCAACTTAGGTTTTACCTGGACAAGACTAAGGCTATCAGGAAGTCTGATCAGCTATTTGTGAACTTTCATCCCAGGGCTCTGGGTTTGCCTGTTTCCAAGCAGACTATTTCTTTGTGGATTTCAACAACTATTTGATTTTGTTACATCCTCCATGAAAAGAGCCTGTCTCCACCCGTGAAGGCCCACTCTACCAGGGCAGTGGCTTCTTCTAAGGCATTCTTCAAGGGCTTAAATAATAGCACCATCCTTGAAGCAACCACCTGGTCTTCTATCCATACTGTTACCAAACACTCCAAACTGGATAGGATTTCCAGATCCAGCACCGGATTTGCTAACACCATTTTACATGGCTCCTTCCTCCTGCCTTCCTCCTTGGCTTTGGCAATCTCCCTCAGGTTAAGAATACTGCAGCAAGTGAATAGAAGGACATAGAATAGTTGTGTAAAATCTTACCATAAGCATAGATGTCCTTCTCTTCACTGCTGCAGTATTCTATCCCTCCCTGCTACCCCTCGGTCCATTGTTTTGCTTGGATGTACTCACCTTTTATATCCTTAGTCTGGCATTACTCCTTGGGCATTCAGTTCTGAGGATGGTACATCCATACGCCGCTTTTATGGCCTACGTCTGACAGCAGCCTATGTGTGATGTCCCACGTACTCTACAGTAGCTTAATACTTTTGTATACTGGCGACTTTGGGTCATCTTTAGGTGGGAGATCCTTCAGGTTAACAATTCTGTAGCAGTGAAGAAAAGGACATCTATGGTTATGGAAAGATTTTGCACAACTGTTCTTTATATTACTTATGTGAAACCTACATTGAGTTCCCGTGTTTCTCAGTCAGCCAGATTGATTTGTGTAATACAATTCTTCCAGTAGTGCATTCTGTTTTGTCGGGGGGGGGGAGGGGGTCGCATACCTGTATCATTTGTATCTGACTGTGATATCTGGCAAGGAGCTGACTCTGAAAGGATCCCAGTACTGCCAGCCCAACATCCTTTTTCCCTTTGACATCATATTAGCCACTATGTGCTGCTGTTTAATAGACAGGATGGGTAAGATTCATTCAAAAAACATTTGTGTTAGTGGCTGTCCGTCAGTTAGGATTTTGATGAACTTGTACTAGTATCATTGCACTGTTCAAACAACTGAATTGCTTCTGCCTAGATTTAGACAAAAATCTGTCAGTGGAAGTTGTCTTCATGGACCTTTTCACGGCATTCATTACCTTAGGGAATTCAATCTGAATAAGTTTAAATGTATGCATTTAAGTATTTGAAATTATTTTGTTGTTAACTTCAGTTTGTGGATTTTCATGGATTTTGTTGTAAGTGAACTTCATGCTTCTTAAGACAGAAGTGGCAAACTTCACGACACCCATGCAAACGGACACTAGAGGTACAACTGCTGAATCCTACACAAATGCATTTCATAAGCACTTACATGAGTGCATGGATCATGCAATCCCTAACAGAACCAAGATGCTATCCTCCAAAAAAAGGAAGCCAATCTGGTAGTCCCCTGCCGTAAACAAACTCTTCAACAGAAGAAAGAAACTGTTGCAAAAAAGAGGAAAATCCCTTGATTGGAGGAACTCCCTGGTCAGCCTCAGTAAGAAGCTGAGATCCCTCATAAAATCCTCCAAAGCTAGTTACGAAAACAAAATCGCCACTGATTCTAAAGACAACCACAAAGCATTCTATAATTATGTCAAGAATCTCAATGGTAACACTCATATCTGCTCTGAATTGCAGCACAGTGGCACTAAATGTACAGAACCAACTGATATTGCCAACATCCTGGCAGATAGGTTCAGTGCTAACTTTACCCCCTCTCACCCCCTAAAGGGCCCATCTCTATACCGGAAGAATGCAAAGTTCCTGTAATCACAGTTGCACAGGTAAAAACCACACTCTCCAATGCCAAGAACACAGCATCCATCGGACCTGACCACATCCCAGGCTGTGTTCTACATGAACTACAGAACAAACTGGCACCCCACCTAAGTACCATGTTCAGTCATAGCCTTACCTCAGGTTTTGTACCCACTGAATGGCGCACAGCAACAGTCATCCCACTTCACAAACCACGAACCCCAGGAACTACCACCCCATTAGCCTGATGAGCCTGGTCTGCAAGGCTGTGGAACGTATCATCATGGAACTTATAAACAATGACACCGGTAATCTCCAAACTCTGGACCCCATCCAGTTCGGGTTTGTAAAAGGCAGATCATGTCTCCTAAACCTGATAGACTTCTTTGAAGTAGTCACCAAAGCTGTAGATGAGGGTAAGGTGATTCACACAGCCTATCTAGATCTCGCCAAGGCTTTCGACACCATCCCCCACTCTGGAATTATAGATAAACTCACTAAACTAGGTATAAATCCCTATGTCACAAGATGGGTTGCCAACTGGCTCACTGATAGAACCCACACTGTGAAAGTAGCAGACTCTAAATCCGACTTCAGACCAGTGACAAGTAGAGTACCACAGAGTTCAGTCCTGGGTCCTCTCCTGTTTGGTATCTACTTCTCTGAAGTACAGGTTAACACAGAAGATCTTTGGCTACCGAAGTTCACAAATGACTACAAACTAGGAGCCATAATCGAAACTCCTAATGATGTGGACATCCTACATAAGGGCCTCACTGAGACAGATGCCTGGTGTCAAAGCCATGGCCTCAAGCTCAATGCCAAAAAGTGCATTGTCATCCCTTTTGGTAAAAACTCTGTATCCATGAACTACCACATAGGCAGTAGTCTTTTAACACTGAAAGTGTGATAAGAGACCTTGGGACACAGGTGGACAGTAGTCTCTCCTTTGATAATCACATTGTCACAGTAGTCAGGAAATCCTTCTACGTGGCACACCTCATCAGAAAAGGTTTCTCATCCAGGAAAAAAGAGGTCATTGTTCCCCTCTACTCATCACTCATTAGACCCATTATAGAATACAGCGCCCCTTTTGGTATGTACCTCAGAGGACATCTACAACAATTGGAAAGGCCGCAGAAATACCTCACAAAGAGAATTACGGGCCTCAAACAGATGCCCTACACAGACTGTCTCAGAAAACTCCAGCTTTACTCCATTGCATATCACCTACTCAGAGGCGATCTCTGCCTAACATACAAAGCTGTGTCAAATCCAGAGCTGTTGGACATGTTCCACTTAAAGAAATCCCAATCCCTCCGAGCTACACGCTGTCTGGACCTAAACCTTGTCACAACAATAAACAGAACATGCTGGAGGGATAGATTCCTGTCCCAGAGACTTCCCATACTCTGGAACAAACTACCTATCTGTATCAAGCAAAGCTCCTCATTAGCACTCTTCAAGAAAAATCTTGATGATTGGTTGGGAGATAGGAAATTCACCCCGGGGATCACTTCTATGGCTCTGCTCAACAGGGGCACAGGAAAATAATTTTCTTGGGTGGCGAAAACCAGGGTACCTTTTTGGCTAGGCTTATATAGGCCCTAAGGCCAATAGCCTAGTACCTACCTATGAACCTATGAAAGCCCCTAGATATGGTGAAACTTTAAGGTTGCTTCTTTATATTTTGTACTTTACGGTATTTTCTTTTCCTCAGTTGTCATGGAAATTCAGCCACCACATTTATGCTGATGATTGAGTGATGTACACATACACAATTAGTGAGTAAGAATTAAAGTCTTTGAGTTATATTAAGCTTTTGACTTTTTTCATGTACCATGTGAAAAAGTCAATTATATCTAGCTGTAGGGTCTCATATTCTATATCTTTGGATATTCATGAACCAAAAAGATACTGATAGATAAAGTCATCTGTTATAAATAGCTGTCTGTTGGGCTGGTTGCAAAAATGAAATGGATCTTCCCTTGAATAGGTATCTATTGAATGTGTTACAGGACTAGATATATGGTATTGTGTAAAATCATTTTTGTTTGCAATTAGAAGAGCTTCTGTTCTGTATTGCATGCCTCCTTTACTTAATTTTGGGAATATATTTTTAAAACTGTACAAGGAAACAATTGCTGAAATTAGATTTAATGTTGCAGATTTTTATTTCTTACTGATTCATCGGTGGCACGGCGGTAGCGTTACCTCACAGCAAGAGGTTCTCCCGTTGGATTCTCGGGTGGGCTTGAGAGTGCCTTCTGTGTGGAGTCTGCATGTCCTCCCCGCGGTTGGGTAGCGTTCGAAAGACATGCATGTGTAAATGGGCGTGCCGTCGTTGAAGGTTGAGCGTCAAGCTGGTACCTCGGCGTTTCGTAAAAATCTACTGCCAATCATTAGCGGACCAGAGTTCCGCTGTGGCGACCCCTTACCGGGAAAAGCCGAAAGACAAACAACTGATGCATCTTGTTAAAACACAGATGCAGCTTGTCGTCTTCCATGAAAGTGTTTTAATTCATACTGTAGATGGAAATAAACATAATTATTGGGTGTGCAGTTGTTCTAGCTGGAAAGTTGCACAATCTCCAGAAATTTGTTTAAGGTGTGTGCCCAAAAAGCTAAATATGTCAAACACTGCTGTATTTTCTGGCTTAAAATAGTAAAAGGAAAGTGGGTAATCTCGTTTCATAAAATTGCTTCTAAAAGCAGAAATTTGTTTCTGTTTTACTTTATTCCTAGTACAGTCTTCTCTTTCAAGGCCTGTTATATTTTATGAAGAGTAGGCCGTCAGTGTGTTATATTATTGTAGTTTAACATGTTAAATTAAAGCTCTTTTATTCTGGAATGTAAAATGATTTTAACTTATAATCTTGCTTGCCTGTAATACTCTCTGGAAATGTACTTCATGTCTTTTGAGCTTGTCTAAGGTCATCCAGGTTTTATGGCGAAAATAGTAACGTCATCTTGCCAACTGCAAGATGTTCTGTAGTCGTACAATTTTGTCCTCAGAGTTAATAAACTCTGCTTTAAAAGTCTTGGAACAATGACTAAACTTTATGGTAAATTGCACTGAGACTTGGTAACCAAGGAATTTATTATGCAGACCAAACAGTTTCCATCTCCCTGTTTTTGTGGACTATCGAATGCTGAATGATCTGCTGTAAAGAAGTGCTATCAAAGATTGGCTATGAAATTGTCTAGACAACAATCATGGAAACCTTGGCCACAAGCTGCGTTTATAATGAAAGACATCCTTACTTTGTTAGAGTATGTGCTGTAAATGTGTATTCATGTGTGTGTAGAGTGTCTGTAGGTGTAGTGCATAGTATAGTATGCTTGTAAGAATCTCTGAAAGTCTGACCTAGCTAATGCGTTTGGACATGTGTGGGTTTTCTTCCTACATCCGGTGCTCAGATTCCTGTTCCAGGATCCATCTAGTAACAACATTAAGTAGGTGCTAGACTCCTGAGACTTCATTCTTCAGATGAAGTGTTAAACTGAATTCTGAGGGGCATGAGTTGGTAGAAGCTCACGTGGATGTTTAAGATCCTTTGGCACTTATTAAAGAAAGGCTAAAGGAATCTGTCCAGTGTCCTGGATAAATTACCCCACACCAGTTTGACTACCAGCTAAAATTAAATGTTAATTTAACGTAAGAGTAAGCTAAATATGTGTGCTAAACTGCTGTTTTCGTGTATTGTGGGCTCGGCAAACTTTTTGTGCCTTTTTCCTGAGTATCATGGCATTTGTTAACATTGTATCTATCTTCAGAGCAAAATTTCTAGTTTCCTTTACAATAAATTATCATGTGATGTGCGTAGTATTAAGTTAGAATGAGTTGCTTTGTCAATATAATTTTGTCAAACGTAAAATAATTTTTTTCCTTGATTTATATTGTCAGACATGCTAATCCTTAACTGTATTCCAGAGTTAAGTGCAGATTTTGTTCATAATACGACTGTAGTCCAAGAGTTAATGAAAGCTAATTGTAAACAACCTTTTTTTCATAAGGATGATAGGCGTCTTAAAATACAGAGCACATTCACTTGGTGACATGATGTTAGCCACTGACAATGTCCTGTATTTGGATAACTGCCCTGCTGAAGTGAATGAAAGCTTTTACAGTGTCACTCACAATAGTAGTGGCTTTTTTTTACCTCAGGGTAGTTGTCAATATATAGTAACCAATCAGATATACCAGTAGTCCCAATTAAATTTACAGAGGCTACAAGTTTGCAGTTGTGTCAAACAGAAATGCTTCACTCTTCATAACCCTTTAGCAGACTGCTCAGGAATCTACTCTTGACATTTGACTTTATTTTGTGTATGGTAGTTTCGTAGTGCAGTGTTAAAAATGCTAAATTATATATGTTAGGTTTTAGGAAATGATAGGTTCAGATCTTGCATTAGATCACTATGACCCTTTAGCAATATGTCTTGTTTTGTGTAAATTGATCTTTAGGTCTCCTTAAGGCATAAACTAGAAGGCAGACTGTAGGAAACGTAGTAGAAGCAGGTGTTTACAGATAATAAAATGTTGTGTTGGCTTTAGTGAGCATAATTACTCTGGAATTACTATGAATGCTTCTTTTACAGAAAAGGTATACTTTAGAGGGGTGTTACCACAGTAGCAGATTATTTTGGCACAGTGGTACTTAGTTTGAAACTGCAGGCATATGATTTAGCAAGTTCTCTGGGATGATTTATGCTTTTTTTTATATATACAGGGTATCACATTTGAGCTGGGTAACCTTTCTCTAGTCATGCTGCTCAGGGTACAGCCATAAATGGATACTGTTAGTATATAATTAAAGCTAATGCTTCTAAGGGACTGCTTAATACAGATTTCTCAGCCTTTTCAGTTTTTGTTAAAGGAAACAATTTTAATTTAAAAAAAGGGCAGGCATTTACTCGAGGACCTTAATAACAGTTCACTGAATCTTTAACCTTGTTGATATATGTAGCAGGTTCTATGCTTTTCCAAAGAACCAAGCACAAAGGCTGGTTAAGGAAACTAAGGGTGATGTCATTAACATGTATTGAAGGCACAAATAGGCCACTTAAAGAGACTAAGAGTGATGTCATTAACACAAGTCGAAGACACAAATGTATCATCACCTAAGAGTCTTATTCTGCATATGAGGCCTTACAGTTCCTTTTTGTGGTCATTATCTTCAGACAAAAAATACACACATTTCTTTTGGTGTTAGCTTTTTAAATGCAGCGTGTCATTTTAGAAATGTCTTTTAGATAAGATTTATACAGCAGTGCTTGACTTTACTGTGTTGCTGTAGGAGAGAATAGCTACTCTGCTTGTTATTTCATGAAGTACTGTTGTGACTTTGCAACACACTACAAACAGTGCGATATATGGCAAGGTTGCACCTTTTTACAGACAAAGTGTGCCAGATGTTATTGTTATAGTATATGTAAAACAGGATAGATTTAATATCATGGGATGAATATTCTAGAAGGCTGTTGACTCTCTTGAAATACTGCAGTTTGCAGCACTGCTTTGTTACTTGATATATGTTTACAGAAAGCTACAAATTATTGTGTGCTTGGATAAGTACTGAGTACTTATATTTAGCTCTTGTTCCTAGAACTCAGTCATGCTATGCACTTTCATTATTCATATTTATTCAGAAGGCATTGAATGTATGTTTTTGAAATGCTGGCTGATCTGCTGAACAGCTTGCTATGGATGTCTGCTGATTACTATGAGTAGTTTATGGTGGAACAGGACTAATAGCATCATAGGAGGTTACTAGGCTAATGGCCCCAGGGCCCTTACAAACCTAGTCAATATCAACCTGTCTTCCCAAGGGTGTCTGGTTCAAGCAGACACTAAAATTAGAACCTATTCCCCTGTCCAAGAGGGACACAGGTGGAACCCCTGGAGTGAATTTCCAGTTACCCATCCAATTGTCCAAATTATGCTTAAATAGGGCCAATGAGGGGCTTTGTTTAACATGAATAGGAAGCTTGTTCCAAAGGTAGGGCAACCTCTGTGAGACAAATCTGTTTCAACTGCAAGTTCTTTTGATGTCACATGCCAGGTTAAGGCCCTTTGAGCAAGTGACTGTTTGCCATTTGACTTGCGAATGTGCAGCATTTCCATTAATGCTGGGTCAAAGATTGCCCTATATGCAAGGCACAGGTCGCCTGTGACACTCTGTACAACACAAGTAAAGTGACAATGATTTCAGTCTGTTTGCATAAGGCAGATCTTGAAGACCCTGAATTTTCTTTGTAAGGAACCTTTGTGGTCTGTCCAATTGCTGCAGGTGTTTGGAAAGGAACTTACCAAAGGGAGCGTTGTACTCTGTTATTGGCTTGATGAGGGAAGAGTACAGGAGGGTTATAACCTATTTTTTTTCTGGAGGCAATACTCTTACTTATGAGATGAGCAATATAAAATGCCCTTCTTACCACTATGGAGACATGGTGATCAAAGTTAAGGTTGCTGTTGACCTGTGTGTCCAGACCTCTCACCACTGACTGTCTGCTTAGGGTATTGCTATTAATGTGGTAGTTTGCAGAACATCACTCTTGCCGAAGGTGATGATAATACATTTTTTTGCATTAAGTTTAATGCCATGACTTTGGCAGCAATCATTAGTCTGTGTATGACCTTCCTACAGGATGTCGACATCGTTAGGAGTTTCAGTGATCATTCAGAGTTTGCAGTAATCAGCAAACTTTGTCAGCCACAGTCCTTTAATTTTAGTCTGTACTTCAGAGAAGTAGATTCCAAAATGGAGGAGTCCCAAAGTGAATCTTGTGGAGCACCACTGGTTACAGGTCTGCTGGAGGAGGTGGAGTCACCTATTTTTGACCGTATGAGTTCTATCAGTGAACCAGTTTGCAACCCACCTGACAGTATATGGGTTGATACCCAACTGGGTGAGTTTATCAATGACGCCTAAGTGGAGGATTGTTGTCAAAGGCCTTGGCTAAGTCTAGGTAGACCATATGCACAGATCTGCCCTTGTCTAGGGCTTTGGTGACTGTCTCGAAGAAGTCCACCAGGTTTGACAGGCATGTTCTCCCTTTTAAAAATCCAAACTGGGTGTGGTTGATCATTTGGAGATTTCCTGTATCTTTGTTAATAAGGTCCATGATGATTCATTCCAATGCCTTGCAGATAAGGCTGGTCAGGCTAATAGGGCTATAGTTCCCAGGGTCTGTGGATGCACCCCTTTGTGCAAAGAGATGACGGTTGTTTTGTATTCTGCTGGGACGAAGCCATTGCTTAGGCTGTGATTGAAAAGCATGCCCAGTGGTGAAGCTAATTCCTGTTTCAACCCATGAAACACACAAAAACATACTCGGAGGCATTAAATAAAAGTCTGCCTAAGCAGCAGAGACCTCCAAAGCAGACATCCAAGCAAGCCCTACCACGAAACAATACCCACGTAGCACATAGCTCACAAAGTCAGTGTGCCACACAGTCACAGCCCTTAAGGCTAAACAACACACCTAATACACTTGTAATAGGTGACTCTATTGTCAGACACACTGACGTCCCACTCACCAGGCTGAACAAGGAGAAGGTCACTGTGAGCTGCCTGTTGGGTGCCAGGCTCTGCCACATAACACAAGCACTCAGGTCACTCCAAAGAAAGCACAAATATGACTCCGTCATTATCCATGCTGGTGTGAATGACCTGAGATGTACCTCCCTGGACTACATGAAAAAAGACATAGATGAGCTCTTTGATCATGTAGCCCAGGCCAGTATGACCCTGATCTTGAGAAGCATCTTACCCTCACCAAGAATGATGCCACAGTATAAAGACAAAATGATCAATTTTAACAAGTGGGTAAAGTATTGGTGTCATTCAAAGGGGATCCAGTGTCTGTAAGCCTGGGATGACATGCTCGACAAGCCACTTTGCTTCGCTGGGGATGGCTTGCACCTGTCACCCCTGGGTTTTCGAATACTGGCAAAGGCTCTTGCCTCCCCCATAGTGCCTTTTTAGGCAAGGCTCAAAAGACAAACCCACCTCCATAGACAACACAAAGAAAAAAACCTAAGGGTAATGCTGCTCAATGCCAGAAGTCTAAACCTCAAGATGCACGCACTCGAGACTCTCCTCAGTATAGAGAATATCGATATCTGTGCAGTAACAGAAACCTGGTTCAAGGCTCCAGAGAGCAACCCAGCACTAACAGGTTATACTTTGTACCATGCATTCCGGCCCCAAAACTCGGACCGAACCAAACAAGGAGGGGGAGTATCCATATTTATCAAAGATACCCACACCTCCAGGTTAGTGGCACTGCACGAAGCATTGGAGACCATCCATGTGCAACTAATAGTGGGCAAAACTGCCTTTCAGTTTGTAGCCTGCTACAGACCACCCTCCCAAACACAGGAACCTCACTCGGCTTTCCTGAGAACACTGGAAAATATGAAGGTCTCTCCAAACACCATTATATTGGGTGACTTCAACTACCCAAACATTGATTGGGAAAACTACTCAAGCCCAAACACCCTCGCCCAATGGTTCCTAGAATTTATAAACTCAAATGCTATGGAACAACTGGTCACCACTCCCACAAGAGGGGAAAGCATATTGGATCTGGTCATCACCAACATGGGGTCTCTATGTTCCACACCTGAGGTATACCCCTCATTGGTAAGATCAGACCATAAACAAATCTCACTGGACATCCATATTCCGTCCCCACCCCTAGCCAAGGAAACCACGGTGAAGAACTTCTCAAAAGCAAACTTCACACTTCTCAAAACTGAGGTGGAATCCTTCAAAGCCCCCGGGCCAGTGGAAAATATGGCCCAAAATGCAGAATCCTTTACAAAAGCATTCTATGGACACCTACAGGAATGCATGGAGCATGCTATCCCAAATAAAACCAAGACTCACTCCTCCAATGGCAGGAGACCTGTCTGGTGGACCCCGGCCATAAATAAGCTATACAACAGAAGGAGAAAGCTACTATATGTTAGAGCAAAATCCCAAAAAGGGAAGGCATCTCTGATCAGTACTAGCAAGAAACTATGATCTCTCATAAAATCATCTAAGGCCAGCTTCGAAAGAAAAATTGCACAAGACATTAAAGATAATCACAAGGCCTTCTTTAGTCATGTCAGAAACCTGGGAGGCAACTCCCAGATATGCTCTGAGTTAGTGCAAAATGACAGAAAATACACTGAACCCACAGACATTGCCAACAACCTGGCAGAAAGGTTCAGTGCAAACCCCCCCCTCCCCCCCAAAAGAGCAAATGTCTATCCCAACAGAGTGTAGCCTTCTTGAGATCACAGATGCACAGGTGAGAGCTGCCCTCTCCAAAGCAAAAAACACAGCATCAATAGGACCAGACGGTGTCCCGGGCTGCATCTTACACGAGCTCCAGGAAGAACTAAACCCTCATATAAAGTCACTGTTCAATCTCAGCCTTACTACAGGATATATACCCAAGGAATGACGTACAGCAACAGTGGTCCCACTCCACAAAGGTGGTGCCACAACAGACCCCGAAAACTATCACCCTATAAGCCTGACTAGCCTGGTCTGCAAAGCTATGTATCATCATGGAAATCATAAACAAAGACATTGGGAACCTCCAGACACTGGATCCTACCCAATTCGGCTTTGTTAAAGGCAGATCTTGCCTCTTGAACCTGGTCAACTTCTTTGAAACAGTTACCAAAGCCATAGATGAAGGGAAGGTAGTCCACACAGCCTACTTGGACCTCGCAAAAGCCTTCGACACAGTACCCCACTCGGGCATCATGAATAAGCTCACCAGCTTAAATATCAACCCCTATGTCACAAGATGGGTTACAAACTGGCTCGGGGATAGAAACCACATGGTCAAAATAGCAGGTGCCATGTCAGACTCTAAACCAGTTACAAATGGCGTCCCACAAGGCTCAGTCCTGGGACCTCTCTTGTTCAGTATATATTTCTTCGAAGTACAGGCTAACACGGGTGGACTATGGCTGCCCAAGTTTGCAGATGACTGCAAACTAGGTGCTGTAATCAACTCTCCGGCTGACACAAGCATCCTCCAAAAGGGTCTCACAGAGATGGATAACTGGTGCCAGAGCCATGGCCTAAAGCTAAATGCCAAAAAGTGCATAGTCATCCCCTTTGGGAAAAACAAAGTGCCCACAAATTACCACATAGGTGGTAATCCATTAATCTGGAAGAAGTAATTAGGGACTTGGGGACCCAAGTAGATAGCAATCTCTCCTTTGACAATCACGTTGCCAAAGTGGTTAGAAAGACCTTCTATATAGCCCACCTTATCATGAAAGGGTTCAAATCTAGATCAAGAGAGGTCATTGTGCCGCTCTACTCATCACTTATCAGGCCCATAATTGAATACAGTGCCCCATTTGGGATGTACCTTACCCGACACCTGCAGCAACTGGAAAGACCCCAAAAGTATCTCACCAAGAGGATCAAGGGGCTCAAACAGATGCCCTATGCAGTTCGGCTAAAGAAACTCCAGCTCTACTCAGTTGCGTACCGCCTACTCAGAGGCGATCTGTGTCTGACGTATAAGGCCATGTCCAACCCAGAATTAATGGACATGCTTCACCTCAAGAAATCCAAATCCCTTAGAGCTACACGCTCCAGGAACTTGAACCTCAGCACAGAAATAAATAGGACATGCTGGAAGGACAGATTCATATCCCAGAGGCTCCACTCACTCTGGAACAAAATCCCAATCCATGTTAGGCAGAGCCCCTCACTGACCCTCTTCAAGAGAAATCTTGACGAATGGATGGGAGATCGTAAGTTTACCCCTGGGATCTACTCTGTGTCCCTGCTTGACAGAGGTACAGTAAACTAACCTTAAAAGGGCTACCTTCTGTGACCTACTATACAGAGGCACAGTCAACTAATCTAAAAGGGTGGCGAAAGCCAAACACACTCTGGCTAGGCTTATAAATGCCCTAGGGCAGATAGCCTAGTATCAACCTATGAACCTATGTGGAATGCAGCCTGGAATGATGTCTGGTCCCATAGAGGCTGTGTTTTTGGCCTTGGGGAGGGCGTTTTAGACCTGCTTCTTGGAGATTCTTGGTGGGGAGCAGGTGCTAGGAATGCTTTGGGGTATGTGTGGTGAGGACAGGGAAGTGAAGTTTTCACTGAACCCGTCATCCAGCAGGTTGGCTGTATCCTCAGGTTCTGTATATGTAGTATCATTAACTATGAGTTCAGTGCAAATCTGGGCCTTACCTTTGAGGTTACTGATGTAACTAAAGAACACCTTGTGGTTATCCTTAGTTAGGGAAGATAATCTGGATTTGTATTAAGCCTTGGAGGACTTCACTAGGAGTCTTGTTTGCTTGTTGAAGTTGAGGAAGGAGTGTTTCCAGTTTTGAGACTGTTCCTTCCTACTCTTAGACAGCAATGTCTTTCTTCTGTTGAATAGCCCATTAATGGCAGTTGTCCACCAGGCAGGTTTGTTTTTCCTTGAAGATCTTGATTTGGTTCTATCAGGTACAGCAGAGTCAATACAATTGTACAGGTGCTCGTACTGTATAAAGCATTGGTGTATAACTCAGCAGAGACTCCTGTTCCATCAGTGGGGAGAGGGGCTATAAAGCTATTTATGCTGTCACATAAGAGGTTGTAATTGATCTTGGAGAAGTTTCTTAGACTTCTTGTTGCTAAAGGGTGGTCTTATGTTGTAGTTACTTCTAGTGAGACTGAATTGTGGTCAGATCTCACCAGGGGTGGTCACGCAATGGTGGAGGTGCAGTGGTCCCCCATGTTGGTGAGCACTAGATCCAAGATTTTTGAGCCACTCCTGGGTGTGTCAACTAGCTGGTCCAGGGCTTTGGAGTTAATGAAGTCCAAGAACCTTTGGGCAAGTGAATTAGAACATGTATAATTTACCCAGTCAGTTGATGGGTAATTAAAGTCACCCAAAACCATGGTGTTGTGTTCTATCTTGATTGACTCAAGTAGATCAAAGTAGATTGAGTGGATGTCCTGATTCATGGAGGGGGTTTATAGCTGGCAGTGACCTGAAGAGGGGTCTTATGTACAGTCAGCTGCACGTGATGTAATTCAAGGGAATTGTATTGTTTAACCACTTTAGAGGTGTACATATCTTTAAGGAATATTGATAGACCACCACCTTTAGTTGTCACACCTTCAGTTTGTGGTCTGAATGTGTGGAATGAAATGTAACCTGGTATAGCTGGGGTGCTCTCCGCAGCCTTAAACCAAGTCTCAGTGACTGCACAAATGTCAGCATCTTCCAAGGTGAGAACTGCTTCTGGTGAGTGCAGTTTCTGGTTTAGACCCCCAACATTAGGCAGCATAACCTTGAGGTTGTTTTTAGAGGTTCTATATTACAAGATCGAAGCTTTACTTAATTGAATAAGTAAATTTTGAATTTGTAATATCGAAACCGTAAATTGTTGAAAGGCCAATTTAACCCAGGGAAACACTTCCCTTGTCTGTTCTGTGGAGTATGGACATTTCTCCAATTTGGAGCGATCTTGGAGTTAGTATATTTAGGTAGGGGGGTATGGGGGGCACAGTCCCCCACATTGGGGGGTGTGGGGGTCAAAGCCCTACACTTGATTTCGGATGTAAAGTTTTTTTTTTTGGATTCGGCCAAAGGAAGTGTTTCTCTAGTTGAATTGGCCATTCGACAATTTTAGCTGTCGATATTACAAGATCGAGCTTTAGTTATTTTATTAACTAAAGCTTCGATGTTGTAATATAGATGTGTTTTTAGAGGGTATTTTTACGTTGGGAATTTTGTTTTTGTGACATTGCCTAAAAAAGGCACTGTGGGGTGCCATGAGCTGTAGCCTGTAACCAAAACCCCAGGGGTGACAGATGAAGACCATCTGTGGCAAAGCATCAAGGTCTCTCAACCATGTCATCCCAGGCTGACAGATCCCCTTTGAATGACACCAGAAACTAAGCCAATTGTTGAAGTCAATCATTTTTTGTTTATAGTGCGGTATCATCCTAGGCAAAAGTAAATGCTGCTTAAAACTATGGACATACTTGCCTGAGGCACATAATCTAAGAGCTCAGTCTTGTCTTTCTTTGGGTCTATTTCAAATAACTGAAAGCATAAAACACCAAAGATGACATGGATGAGAAGAAAATAACGAAAGTTAAAATGCTGAACTGAGTAAATATTCCCAGGGGAAGTAAACACTTACCCAACACTACAGTATGACACACCGCACTAGCTGAAACCCACCTAAGTGGGGGGGCTATGCACCCCACACCCCCTAAATATATATACCATCTCCAGGACCGCACTACAGTGGGAAAGTGGGCATAATTCTCCACATTGGGCAAGTGTTTACCTGCCCTGGGAATACTTATGTGGTTCAGCATTTTACTTTCATTATTTTCATCTCATTCATGTCATCTTAGGCGTTTTTGGCTTTCAGCTAAGTGGAACCTTTTCTTCGTATAGTCCAGTGAGGTACATCTCAAGTCTTTCACACCAACATGGACTATGACGGAGTCATAACAGTACCTGTTGTTGAGAGACTTGAGTGCGTGTGTGATGTGGCAGATCCTGGCACCTGACAGAGAGCTGACCGTGACTTTTTCCTTATCCAACCTGGTGAGAGGGACATCTGTTTGTCTCAAAACTGAGTCGCTTATGACTAAGATGTTTGTTTTTGTGTTATGCCGTATGGGCTTGACTGGTGAAACATTGGTGTGTGATATATTATGTGCACTATGTTCTGCAGAGAAGGTTTTATGTGACTCATGCTTTTGTTTGTGTTTGGGAGGTCCCTGAGATAAGCTTCCAGTAAGGACCTCCGCATAAATAGATTTACGTCAGTAGCTGGTTGTTGTTGGTTTGGTAGGTGCAGGAGGTGAGGTTTGCATGCTCAAAACCACCTTAGTATCAGATGAACTGACTGGTGAGTGAGAGAGCCTAGATGCTAGGTTCTTGATGTAGATGCATCTCTCACATAATGAATTTTTTGTGGACTAGAAGAAGTGGGTCGTCAATGTAAATGAGGCAATTGCTACGTTGCCTTAGGATGTCCATTTTGACCAAGCTGGCTAGAGAAACTGTGGGAAATTGTCCATCCATAATGCTAGATGAGTTGATGGGGTCAGAAAACAGGGAGAGGACAGGAAGGACCAGGTAAAGTAGAGGACAGGAGAAGTGGACAAAAAATATGAAGGGCTAGTGGTAGGATCTGTATTGGTACCTCAGGAGCTTTGTTGAATGTATCATCTGTCAGTGAGGGACAGTCGCGAGAACTCACCAATGGAGAAACCTGCAAAGCACTAAGAGAAAATTTACAGGCAGAAGTGTTTGCGTCTATAACCGCCAGTGGTGCCCACCGCTGCCTGGCAGTCAGCAATGAGTAAACAAGTGCAAACTCATGCAAACCCAGTGCTTATGTCGCAAATTAGAACAAACTGATTTAAACAAATTAACCAATAAAAAAGCTCAAAACTGAGCCCTGTTCCAGCAACCTTCAATCAGATGAGTTCTAACCACACATACTCCTGCCACTAGAGTGCAGGGGAACCTTCTCCAACAAAAGATGGCCAGGTTTAATTCTCAAGTTAGACAAACAGAACTAGATTCAGCAGGTCTGAATCTAGTCTATGCTACAGCAAACAAAGTGCAACACTTTCAGGGAAAAAAAAAGCAGTTCAAGTAATCAGTGATATGGTCAAATGCAGTTCCAAAAATGCAATATTTATGAAAAAGTCTACTTAAGTTTTGCAGAGATCAGCAGATAGCGTGGATTGATCTGATAAATTCAGCATAGTAGTAGCTGGTTGCCAAACTCTGTGGAGCTTTACTAAAACAAGAGCAAACCCGCTCAAACGCTGTGCTTATGTAGCAAACAGGAACAAACTGACAAACAAATTAACCAATAAAAAAACTCTAAACCAAGCCTTGTTCCAGGAACCTTCAATCAGATGAGTTCTTACTGCACACTCCTGCCACTAGGTTGCAGTGGAACCCTCTCCAACAAAAGATGGCCTGGTTTAGTGCTCAATTTATACAAACTGAACTAGATTCAGCAGGTCTGAATCTAGTCTAAGCTACAGCAAACAAAGTGCAACAATGCCAGAAAAAAAAAACTGTTCAGATAAGCAGGCACAGTAAGTCTTTAACCAGCAGCTCCTAGCTCAGAAGGGCAGAGGCTACCCTGTCCTCCCACAAGAGTGTATACCACAAATCTTAATGTAAAATAACTGGCCTGAAGCCCAAGTGCTTAAACCAAAACTAAGAGGCTTAGAATAACAGTTATAATTTAATCAGGGAACTAACAAGCAGTAATAAATGCAGCAGAACAAATGCAATTGAACACTTTTAAGAACAAACAGCAAAAGCAAAATAAAGGAAAAAAGTAGGAAGAAACACAAATACATTTGCTGCTTATTTCTTACTGTATGTGCCTGTTGTCTGTGTCTACAACTACACTAATTCTTGCAACAACTGCTTTTGCCTGTTTCAGCAGTTATTAACATGAACACGGAATTGTAAAACATGTAAGCCTGAAATTGACAGCCACCTATTCTGAAATGCATTCAGAGATGCCCACTGTTGCATCAGTAGATGGAAACTATCCAGAAAATATAGTTGTAACACAAGTCCCTATGCTTTGCAGATAACCTCCATCTGTTGATTTTTATTGGCTCATGTCAGGATTCACCTTATTTAATTCAGTTTGCAATGAATGAACAAGTCTCAACATCTATTTTCTGTGATGTGTGATGACCACCTTTCCTGAATTTACTATCCACTCTGTATGTCCATTTAAAGGAGGTGACTGAAGTGTATGTCCACAACATGTTAGATCTCACTTTACTGTTCCCTATCATTTCAGCCCTGTAAAGAACAATCATAATGATTACTTACAACATGTTCAGCAAAGTGATATGAGGTTGACATACAGTGCAAGATGATTGCCACAAATAAACCAGAAGCACTTCTCTACAGGATATCGGTCAATGTAATTGCAGCAGACTGTGTCATTTCTAGTTCAGAATGTACGATATCTGCAGCAAAACCACTGGTGTCCTTTTCAGTGCTAAAAATACTGCTGACTGTGTGCAAATGATGTGCTGGTTTATGCACACTAGGAGGGTTTGGAAATGTTTGACTGTTCTTTATCAGGTAATGGTTTCAAGTGTCAATTTCATTATCTTACTTCATCAATATCCACTGTGTTGTCCTACAGAAATTGCTTCCATGTTCTGAGTATCCTAGGGACACAGAAATATAGCTAAAACACAGGTGGCATTTTGACATTTATTTTCTCTTGAGTCAATAATCTGTGACTTTCATTCAGCAGTCATTTCTCTTTTTGACAGGAGGTCTGTTTATTTGTTGTCAAGAAGGAATTGACTACACTTCAGATAAGCCAGAACTTAACAATGACTTTCACATATTCTTTTAACAAAATGTGTGAATCCTTTGAGTTTATCTGTATAATTAGTTTTTTTTTTTTAGTTGTTGCAGTAAGGCAAAAAAATTACTCGGTTTGATAAGCAGTCTGGTATAATGAATCTTGCTTTTTTGATGTTACAAGGTGTAAATATGTACACTGCTTTTTTCTTCCATTCAGTAAACATAAAAGAAGAGTATGCATACAGAAGTCCATAATCCTTTTTTTTTTTTTTTTGCATATGGCGTTAAGGAGTTACTTCACCGGTGACAATCGTGTAGAGCCAATGTTTACAGAGCTGGGCGGTTAGCCGACCTTGTCAGTTCTCCCATACCATGTACATGCATGCACAGTTACACTGCATCCAAATTACTGAGTGTCTAGTCCCCCAGAAGTATGTACATATATATATATATATATATATATATATATATATATATATATATATATATATTTATATATAGAGAGAGGGAGAGAGAGAGAGATAGATAGATATATGGGTGTATGTCAGAAGATTGAAAGTTCAAAAGACTGAAAATCAAAATAGGTAAAACTTCCCCATACCCCCCCTGCAAATTACATATATCAACTCAAAGATATTGTACAACACTGGAGAAAGGGCAAATTCCATTGTAGATAGTTTGAGTTTTTAGATATTTTGATTTTCAGTCTTGAGCTTTCGATCTTCTGAAGGGGCTCAATATATATATATATATGTGTGTGTGTGTGTGTGTGTGTGTGTGTGTGTGTGTGTGTGTGTGTGTGTGTGTGTGTGTGTATATCCAGAGAGACAGATTTGTATGAGTTCATTGAACAACAATCTGAAAAAAAAGATTGAGTTGTAACCCATCCCATCTTTGGGATAGGCTTTGCCAAGAGTGCTACTGGGGTCAAGTCCCAAACCCTTCATTCGATCAGTCAGACTTGAATTATACTTGACAATTTGGGCTTTGACTAACTGCAAGTAAGCAACATATTTTTATACATATATATATATATATATATATATATATATATATATATATATATGTGTGTGTGTGTGTGTAAATGGTTCTAGGTTACATACCCGACAGCTGCTTTCACCGACAACGGATTAGCGGGCGCCAGAAGATCGACATGCGGAAGACCGATGCTACGGATCAAAACGCCGACGCCAAGGATAGTGACTTGGAAAAAGGCTGTGTGAGTATGCGGTGGTGACGGACGTTAGGGTGCGAGTAAGGTAAGTGTGGATATTGACGGTCTGTGGGGATAGGGGTGGGTTTAGTGATTTAGGGTCAGTGCGCGGGTTAGGTAAATGTGCGGTAGTGATAGTGTTTGGGTTAGGGGCGGGTTAAGTGAGTTAGGGTTAGGGCGCGGGTTAGGTAAGTGTGCGGTAGTAGTATTTTTTGGGTTAGGGGCGGGTTAAGTGAGTTAGGGTTAGGGCGCGGGTTAGGTAAGTGTGCGGTAGTAGTATATTTTGGGTTAGGGGCGGGTTAAGTGAGTTAGGGTTAGGGCGTGGGTTAGGTAAGTGTGCGGTAGTAGTATATTTTGGGTTAGGGGTGGGTTAAGTGAGTTAGGGTTACAGCGCGGGTTAGCTGAGTGTGCGATAGTGACGGACCTTAGGGTAAGGGTTTGGGTTAGGGTTGTAGATAGTTGTGTATGTGAGGTTTAGTGTGGGTTTGTGAGGATTTTGGTGTGCTTGTGTTCTGTGTGTGGTTTTTGGACAGTGGATGTGTTTTGTTAGTTGATTGTTGTTATTGTGGTGTGTGCAGCGTATGAGGTTTCGTGTTTGTGGACCGTCGGTTATTTGTTTGTCGGGCATGTGAGGTTTCGTGTTTATGGTTTGTCGATTATGTGGTGTCGATGTTTGTGTTGTCGGTGAAAGCAGCTATCGGTTATGTAACCTAGAACCGTGTAAATATATATATATATATATATATATATATATATATATATGATTTATTCTCATTTATTGAAGTGGACTTGGTCGAATGGTCATATCATCGACTCACGTCGGTGAAAAGTCACATTGCTGAATTCAGATATAGCCAAAATACATCCTGAATTATTCAATCTAGGAACAAGTGTTAACATGGGGTCAAAATAAGGGAGAGACTTGTACCTCAGAAATATCAGAATTCGACATTTTCAGCATTTGAGTTTCAGACTTCGAGCAAGGTGGATTTGACCAAGTCCACTTCAATAAAATGATCGTAAACCTGTATATATATATATATATATATATATATATATATATATATATATATCGAGAGAGAGAGAATGTGTGTGCCTGTACTTGTGTGTATCAAACATCTTAACTTCTTTGTTCAAGAATTCTGAAGAATTCTGGACAAAACCAAAAATAATAAACAAATGCCTAAAATCGGGACAGTTTTTAAATATTACCCCACATGCATTTTCTGTTCAATAAAAAGAATGAAACATTAATGTCTGGCATCACTGACTCACTGTAATCTGCAATTATTTGCCACAGAATCAAAAATTTTACAAGGGGCATGGTAAATGAGGTAAAATCAATTATGCTCTGCAAAATCAGAAATAGTTGAGAGGCATGATGTGTGTGTGTGTGTGTGTGTGTGTGTGTGTGTGTGTGTGTGTGTGTGTGTGTGTGTGTGTGTGTGTGTATGTGTGTGTGCACGCATATATTTTATATTTACTTTTACCAACTTTGACCAAGTAGTGGCTGAAACTGGCCTGAGAAGGACCAGCTCACTGATCCAGTTAACAAAAAAAAAATAATAAAAATAATAATCAGTTAAACATTTGTAGTAGCAAGTTATGTAGAAAGGGTGGTAAAGGCTAGACTGAGTTACACAAAGCCCAGATTTCAAGAGGTCAAAAGTGGTTTAAGGTATACTTGACACATAAACAGCAATGCTCCCTGGTAGTCAAAACTGTAGCTTCAGGTGATGTTCATGAGAGAGATAACCATTGCTGCATTTTTATACAGAGACTTGCCAGACCATTATGGCTATTAAAGCCATCAATTCTATATGCTGTAAGAGATTTTGTTTTTGTTAACACTACATAACTGTAAGAAATCTCACATTTGTAATGTTCTGACGGCATACTGATAAGTTAGTGAAATTTATTTAGTTTATATGGTGCCTCATTTGCAAAAATGACATATTAATAAGAACTGCCTTTATTTTAAGAAAAAAAGGCCCACTTTTGCATAAAAGTAAATATAAAAATATCACTGTATGTACTTTCTGCGTTCTATAGGGTGGCTGCGGTGGTGCAGCAGTTAACGTTGCTGCCTCACAGCAAGAGGTTCTCTGGTTCGATCCTTGGCTGGAGTGCCTTCTGTGCGGAGTCTGCATGTCCTCCCTGTGGTCGTGTGGGTTTCCTCCAGGTGCTCCGGTTTCTTCCCACATCCCAAAGACATGCTGTAGGTGGACTGGACACTCTAAATTGGCCCTAGGCATGAGTGCATGTGTGTGTGTGCCTTCTGTGGAAGGTTGGGCGGCGGGCTGGAAACTCGACACTGTAATACTCCACTGCCAATCATGAGTGGACAAGTGATCCTCTGTGGTGACCCCTAACTGGGAAAAGCCGAAAGAAGAAGAAGTACATTCTACATTGTGTGGACTATACTTTGTTTTGTTGAAAGATGATTCACTGTCATTTTAAACGTCATGCTGCAGGTCTGCTTGTCGTGGTTGTCATTGGCAAAATAAAATAAAATATTTATTTCATATACATATTCAATATGAATGATAGACACTGCTGCATACATCATCACATGTATCATGTGTAGATAGCATATATTACAGCTAATTTCTAAGCTTCAGTTATGTTTGTCTGAATTACTGTCCTGTGAGTTGTGTTTCCTTGATTTTTTAAAGTTGAATACACTTGTAAAGGACAAAAATTGCACACAGAAGTTTTTTTTTTCTTTTTGCAAGGGTGTAACTTTTCCCTGCATCCCTCGTGTGGTTACAAGCTCCCTATACTCTCACAATATTAATAAGGACCAACTCAATGACCACACAAGAGTGGAGAAAAATGAAAAAAAAAACACTACTGGGCATGGCTGTCTGGCACAACATATGTGTATTAGGTATGGCAAATCTGATATAAAAAAACACAACTGTACACCATTTCTGAAGCTGCACTTGACCAGGTGGAGGATAACCACCATATCGAGGCAAACAAGATAACATGCAGTTTTCCACTTCTAACATTTGTATTACGCTACCAGCTAGAGAAGCTCCCTGTCATCTTATTGAGTATCTGCACAGGGAGTCATGCACAGTTTCCAGCAATGATTAAACTATTCGGGCAAGTGGTTATTTATATCAGTAAGATGTTCTTCATGTTTCACTGTTGCAGTCATTACATTTGGGTAATCTGCTGGCAGGTTGCCGTCAGTCGGCCTGAATAACAAAGTCTTGGGTCCTGCGTCGGTTGCCGTCAGGTCGTCAGGAGTATAAAACATGCAGCCGACGCCATTTTAATCAGACTTTCTTGCCGCGCGATGCCCGAAGGAGAAGCAGTTCGCAAGTGGCTCAAGGAGCAAAGTCTGCCTGATCATGTTAAAGTTAAATTGTTGGATGCCCCTTTGCACCACGATACTCTGTTTGGTAATGAGGCAGAAGATGTTTTAAAGAAAATGGAAGACAAAGCTAAATCTATGCAAACTGTAAAAGATTTCTTGCAAGTGCAGCCACCCAGGTTCAGTAGGCACTGGCCTGCTAAAAATTGGTCCTTTCCTGTGTCCAACAGAGCCACTTAGGGCAAACCCAGGTGCTCAAAAGGCTCCAGATATCAATCACAGGGTTCTTACAGGTCAAAGCAATGGGGTGCCTCCACCTCCAAATCTCGAGGAAACAAAGGACAACCCTACAGTAAGCAGTCTCAATGACTTTCCTCTACCATCTCCAAGCACTTATCTTTTGGCAGCCCCCTTGGGGGGAAAACTTGCACTTCATGCTCAAAATTGGGAGTTAATTACCCAGGACAAGTGGGTATTAAACATAGTATCCCAGGGGTACAGATTTCATTTCCATACTTTGCCAATTCCAAACAGATGGCTGGATCTGCCACAAAACCAGTGGGCAGAGGCCCAGAAACAAGTTATATCCCTCATGGATATGGGGGCTATTCAAGTGGTACCAGAAAAGGAAAAAGGACAAGGATTTTATTCAAGACTTTTCCTGGTACCCAGAAAAGACAATTCATGGCGTCCAATACTGGACTTATCGATTCTGTACTTCTACCTGGGCATTCCAAAATTCAAAAAGCTTACTTTGCAGCAGCTACTGCCTATGCTAGGCAAGAATGCTTGGTTAGTCACTCTAGACTTAAAAGAGACATACCTGCATATCCCAATAAGGGAATCATGCAGAAGATACCTCCGCTTCAAAGTAGGTTTTTTGCATTACCAATTCTCTGCACTGCCCTTTGGCTTATCTACTGCGCCCAGGGTCTTTACAAAGTGCCTGTCACCAGTAATTGCATTCTGCAGACAAAGAAACCTCCAAATTTATCCTTATCTGGATGATTGTCTCATTCAAGCAGAGGACAAGGACACTCTTCTTCATCATCTGGCGTTTGTAAAAAGGCTTCTAGCATGCCTAGGGTACACGATAAACGAAAAGAAATCACAACTGGTACCCTCTCAAATAATTACATTCTTGGGTGCAAGCTTGAATACAACTACCCAGATGGCTTACCTCACGCCAGACAGACAAAGGCAACTGACAACATACTTCAAACAAATGGCAACAAAAACCCAGTTATCTGCAAGACAAATTCTGCAGGCTTTGGGATTCATGGCATCCTGCATTCTACTGATTCCATATGTGAGACTGCATATGAGGAAACTTCAATGGTACCTAAAAAGTTTATGGAGTCAGCATTGTCACAGCTGGAAAGAATGATTCCTCTCATTCCCTGCCTGCAACAGGAGTTTCTTTGGTGGGCAGAGACATGTCACCAAAACAAAGGACTGTCATTCACTCTACCCCCTGCCAGCCAAACCCTAACTACAGACACATCAGACTATGCTTGGGGGGCCCTCCTGGCAGGGAGATGGATTCAGGGCAAATGGAGCCCAAACCAAATGCATCGGCATATCAACCAGAAGGAAATGCTAGCTGTTCAGAATGCTCCGACAGCCTTCAAGGACTTACTTCATCCAGGACAACTACTGATAAGGACGGACAACACCACTGTTATGTGGTACATAAACAAGCAGGGGGGTACACATTCCTACCCCCTTTGCAGACTAGCCATGGTCTTGTGGAACACAGCCTTGACTTATCAACTACATCTTCAAGCACAATTCCTGCCACAAAATACTCTGGCAGACGACCTAAGCAGAAATCCTATGGACCTGCACCAATGGAAACTGGATCCACAAATCTTCAACAGGTTAACACAGAAATGGGGGAGCCCAGACATAGATCTATTTGCCTCTCCCCAAAACTATCAGTTGGACAAATTTTGCACAAGAACTCATCACAAAAAAGCATGGAAAGTGGATGCTCTGTCCTTCAGCTGGAAAAAACTATCAGTCTGTGTCTTTCCCCCTCTGCCTCTACTCTCCAAGGTTTTACTAAAAGTCAGAGAGGAAAACCCAAAAATGATCCTAATTGCTCCAGACTGCCCTCGCCAGCACTGGTACCCGCTTCTAAGGAATATGTCACACCTTCCTCCGTGGTACTTGCCTCAAACACCTCATCTACTGTCTCAGCAGAACTTTCAAATTCTACATACTCATCTCCAAACTCTGAATCTTGCAGCATGGCTGATCAACTAATTATTTAAACCACATCTCTCAGTAAACCTGTGATGGATGTCATTTTGGAAGCCAGAAGGCCTAGTACTAGAAAATCTTATGCTGATAAATGGAAGAGATTCTGTGCTTGGAACCAAGCACAAGGAATAGACACAGCAAAGCCCAATGTTGTTGCTGTCTATCGGCTTTTCCCGGTTAGGGGTCGCCACAGCGAACTCCGGTCTGCTAATGATTGGCAGTAGATTTTCAGGAATGCCGAGGCGCCAGCTCGACGTTCAACTTTCAACAAAGGCACGCCCATTTATGCATGTCTTTTGAATGCTCACCCAACCGCAGGGAGGACATGCAGACTCCAAACAGAAGGCACTCCCCCGCACTCCAGCCAAGAATCGAACGGGCGAACCTCTTGCTGTGAGGCAACAATGCTACCGCTGTACCACCGCGGAAGTGCACCACACAGCAAAGCCCAATATTCCTCCGATTTTACAATACTTAACTGAGATGCTTGACAAGGGCCTATCTTTTTCTTCAATAAAAATCAATGCCTCTGCTATCTTGGCTCATTACAACACAGAGCCTCCTCTCTTTTCTCATCTACTGCTTAAACAGTATCTCAGAGGGGCCAAAAATTTAAGGCCTCCCAGGAGAGCACCAATGCCTGCATTGGACCTCAATTTTGTGCTGGAAAATCTCACACTGCGTCCTTTTGAACCAGCAACTACTGCGGATATAAAATTTCAATCTTGGAAGACAGCTTTTCTTTTAGCAGCCACTTCAGCAAGAAGGGTTTCAGAACTACAAGCTCTCATGGCAGTGGAGCCTTTCATTATTTTTTACCCGGACAGGGTGGCCCTCAGGACCAATCCTTCTTTTATGCCTAAGGTGGTACCCAGTGTGGCTTTTAACCAGACCATTCACCTGCCAACATTTTACCCAAATCCGCAGAACAAGGGGGAGCGGATTCTGCATTCATTATATGTTCACAGACAATTAAGATTCTGCTTAAACAGGACCAAATCTCTAAGAAAGTCTGAGCAACTACTGGTAGCATTTGCTGCAGGATCAGAGGGGAAGGCTATATCAAAGCAGACTATTTCTAAATGGTAAGCCACTGCATTCGTTTCTGCTATTTGCACCATAGTAAACCTGTGACCAAGGGGATCAGATCACATTCCACCAGGGCTGCCTCTACTTCAGCAGCCTTTCTCAGAGGGGTCCCAACCAAAGACATTCTAGAAGCTGCTACTTGGAGCTCTGTTAATACCTTCACAAAGGATTATCATTTACCTCTCTTCTCTAAATCCAGGGCAGGCTTTGCCATTGCAGTCCTGCAGGACCTTATAGCTGCTCCTAATGCTGCTTAGTTCTGTCCTCCCATCCATAGCTTTGGGATTCTACCCAAATGTAATGACTGCAACAGTGAAACACGAAGAACATAGTACAGTTGTGTACACTTACCATAAATGTAGATGTTCGAGTGTATTCACTGTTGCAGTCCGGGTTACTCACCCGCCATCCCCCATTCTATATATTTTCTTTCCTTCACTATACTCAAAAGCCTTTGTGGTGTATTTGCTTTTAGTTGAAGGTAAAGTTTATGTTTCTAAAAGTGCATTTATATATTCACAGTTTATTTATATATATATATTTTGCTCCCCATTTGGGGGGCACCTGACATCTGGGGCAAGAAAAACTGAATAAAATGGCATCGGCTGCAAGTTTTATACCCCTGACGACCTGACGTCATGGAAGAGGAGACAGCAATCAACGCAGGAGCCAAGACTTTGTTATTCAGGCAGACTGAGGGCAACCTGCCAGCAGATTACCCAAATGTAATGACTGCAACAGTGATTACACACGAACTTCTACATTTATGTAAGTGCACACAACTGTACTTTCCTGGCAGTCTTAGTATGTATTTCTTTTCTTTTTCTTTTTTTTTTTTTGGATGATGTGTGTATTGATCATAAGAGACCATTTTCTGACAGGAATGCGGCTGACAGTTTAACACACAGTTGACATTACTTACAGTTTAGATATGTACATGATATGCCCTGTAAGGAACAAAAATATATCAAGGCACATTTGCATCATAGAGAACATTTTGCCACCATTTCCCCAGTCCTTGTGGCTCGTTTTTTCAGAAGTTCATTCCTGAAAATGGAAGAAAGCTTGACTTTCTAAGCTTTCAGTCAAAACTTCACCCAAGAGCAAAATTGACAGTCTTTCATTTGCAAAATCAATATGCATTTGGTAGAATTTGGTTTTAAAAAATGGCCTTGGGATTCAACAGTTTGAATATGTATATGAAGATGAAGGCAAGTAAACAAATCAGGGATTGCAATGCAAAAACCAAAAAAAAAAAAAAAAAAGAAAGAGAAGAATCCAAATGTTGCAAACAGTCAGTGTAAAATGAAAGAGACGATTAATGCAGTAAGTACTGTAGCAAAATACAAAAACAGGACCAGTGCTGGTGTCAGCAAAACATTAATGCATAAAAGCATCCAAAAGTAGTGCATTCCATTTGGTACAGAATTAATGTTGTAGTTTTGGCAAGCTTGCCCTATGTTAACATGTTCACCTAGGGAAGTAGCCTCAGGTGAACATCTGCTATATTCACAACTAATATGCATGTGAACTTCTGTTGACAGTGAGGGTAAACAGTCATTTTATCTTTCTCTTTCAGCACAATTTGCTTATGTTAGCGTCTATGACCTGCCTGAACTCTTTTCCCTTGCTTGTAGCATCAGTTTTAGGATGGCTTGAAAGCAGTGGTCAGTGGCTGAGGTGTATCCAGGTTTTATATGCAGCAGCTTCTGTCATCCTAGAAATGTAGAATGTCAGGTACAAGTTATTGTTGCCTACTGCCTGGACAGACATTATAGGCACTAGAGATTGTGCTTTAATCTGTATTTTAAAACTATTGTAGCAAGGATATTATTGTATTAGATGAAGGATAGCTGGATAAGATGATAGCGTATTTTCCTCCCTCCTTTCACATCTGTGTACTTGTTGTTGCATCTTTCGGCTTTTCCCGGTTAGGGGTCGCCACAGCGGAACTCCGGTCCGCTAATGATTGGCAGTAGATTTTTACGTGCCGAGTTGCCAGCCCTGACACACAACCTTCAATGAATGTACGCCCATTCACGCATGTCTCCACACAGAAGACACTCTAGCTAAGAATCGAACAGGACAATGTCTTACTGTGAGGCGACAACGCTACCGCAGCACCACCACCACAGATCTGTGTACTATGACACCTAAACTGATCAAACACTTCTGGATATCACCAGATTTATTGCTTGCCAGTCATACGGTGAAAATAGGATCACATGAGAAAACAACATAAAGAACTCAGTATTTATTTGTAAACTAATTTGACGAACCTTCTGATGTGGGTAACATGACAGATCAGACAGATGTATAAGTTATTATTTTAGCTAAGGTGCTTCCTAACCAAATACTGTTCCAAACTTAAGGAATTTAAATGGTTCATTACCAGTTGTGAAATACAGCTATGTCTGGAAGTGGCAGAGAGGGTGTATGATACTTTCTTTAGTCAAAGTAAATGATATTAGAAATGCTTTTGAACCTGGAATAGTTTCAGAGACGTTTTATGTTTTTTGGAGTACAAAGGATCGTATACTATAATTTCTGTGATGTTAGTTTTTTATGCTTAAAGTATCTGTTTAAGCAATATCCTTAAACACAGCATGCAAATATCCTCACTTGTGTGTCAGCTTTCTTCACTAGGTTGTCATACTTGGGTTGTTGCATTCTGTTGGCAAATACCTTGTTTTATTCCAGATATGGTATTAAAGAGCCAAATGAAAAAGCAACAAAATGTTATAGAAATATGCATTATCTTGCCTTTTGCAGCACTTTCTTGAGGATGCACCATTTTTCACAAGTCATTTTTAATGACATTAACTTTATTGCTCTACCGTGCATTACCTTTACTGTGGTTGCTGAGTATTGTCAGTTATAGGGGATTATAAAATAGGCACCAAAAATCAGAAAAGATTCAAGTAGCATTTACCAGTTAATAGAGTGGAATATTTGCTAACATTCAGTAAAACTGTCTTTTGGCTTTTCCCGGTTAGGGGTCGCCACAGCAGAACTCTGGTCCGCTAATGATTGGCAGTAGATTTTTACGCGCTGGCTTGCCGGGCCTAACACACAACCTTCAACGAAGGAATGCCCATTCATGCATGTCGACACACAGAAGACGCTCTAACTGAGAATCGAACATGCAACGTCTAACTGTGAGGCGACAACGCTACCGCAGCACCACCACCGCAGTCTATTTGCTAACATTCAGTGCAGTAGCTAAATAATTTGCCCTATGTTGCAAAATAAAATAACTTGAAACAACTTGAAATGTACATAGAAGTAGGAGAAGAATGCTGCATTCAGCATGCATGTCTGATTTTAAGTTCAACACACAGCGACATTGAGATGTGTACGGTACATCACATGTTACGTTGGTATCTCTGGTGTGGTAATTAGTTAGCTGCCTGGATAGGAAGGGGCACTTGATGGAAGATGTGTGAAAGGAAATACAACTTCAGACATCTTGTGCAACTTTTTTGGCAGGTTGTCTGTTAACTGATCACAGTTGTATGATCAGACAAATACAGTTTTCTAAAAGTTATTCTCTGGGAATAGTGTATGCTATAAAAGGGATCTGAAGTAATTTTCATTTTGTTGTATTCATTGTGTGTGTGTGTGTGTGTGTGTGTGTGTGTGTGTGTGTGTGTGTGTGTGTGTGTGTGTGTGTGTGTGTGTGTGTGTGTCGGTGCTTACTAGGAAATGGTTATTCTACAGGTTAAAGTACAATTTGCATGTGAAAGGATCTAAATACTTTATAAAAAAATAAGTCCTAACTTTTATTTTTAGACAGGTGTTACACTGGGGTATCCCATGCTAGATCTTGAGGTCAGGCACCACATTTGGGGAATGCACCTAACCCATACACCTGTCAGTTCTTGCTTAGTTAGGGTATCTCTCCTGACTAGGTGTCTACCCTGGATTACACCCATGAAGCATTCCCACATTTGACTAGGCGTGTGTGTCATACATATATGGAGCAAAGACCCTTATCAGAATTGTCTCTGCTGCTGGGAGAGGACCACATCTTGAAGCATTGCCATAACTGCCAGTGACTGAACCAGCCATCCATCAGCATCAGAGATTAAAACTCATCACCTACCAATCTATCAGGAGGATGGTAACAGACTGGAGTTCCTCATATGGGAGTAGTTGGAAAATTCTGTGTATAGCCCCAGTTCTCAGATGCAGTACTGTCTGAAGGCCAGAGAACTGCAGGTGAGGCCTTAATCAAACCCTAACTATGCTCTGTTACCTGCATGTGATGAATTCATGCTTAATTAGAAAGGACTCAAGCTTCCACCTGTCTTCGGATTCACTGAACAGTGAGGAGCCTGGGGAAAGTGTATGTCAAACTCCTACTATGAGTTGTACTTCCCAGGCTGGTGAAACCTCTCAACCTGTTGTTGGTTGGCTAGACCAACCTTGCAACCATCCTGATCTCAGAGATTCCATGGAGTGATGCTTTAAGTCATCCAATTTCTGGTCAGCAAACATAATTTCACTCAACAACACTTCTGCTACAGTCTTAGTTTGGGAGAATTCATTGTATCTTTTTATACCAGTGCTTAAGCTGCAAGCTATTGTCCTCAATAAAAAGTTTTATGGTATCTTTCTATACTGGTTTAGGGGCATACTGACAGAGAACAGGGGCTGATGCTCTCACCCCAGTGTAGACATCATTAGCAGGTGCATCCCCAACCTTTAGATTCCTGTCACTTGACAGCCAGGAATGTCTGTTCATGTACTTGACCCCATAAACATAAGCCATGGAACTACTGTGTCCCTGATGAAATAGAGGGACAAAGGACTTCATTCCCTCTCAGATTCCTATGAGGAGCCAGAGGACCTTGAGGTCATTATGCCCAAGATAGATAAGGACATTGAGTCCTTTTTACACCACAGCTCTAACTAGATTGTCCTGAGACTCATGATTTCAGCTACTGAACATCCTTTTGCCTGTTGCTTCATCACAGAAGTCTGGTGAAGACAGTGTAGGAACTTTGAGTCATATCCCCACAGAGGCAGTTATCAAGACTGCCAAATATGCAGCATGGAAGTACCTTGTTTCTGATGCTGTAGCTTTGAGGAATGCTGATGCGTTTTAATGTCTGACTGAGCTGAGTGAGATCCTCCTACAGGTGCCCTGGAGATTAGGCCAGCATAATCGCTTTTGTCCTGCACAGGACTGAGGGACCTCAGAATTTTGTCACCTTGGTGCCAGACAAGGGCTATGCATTTTGGCCATAATGTGGAAGAGAATGTTCTTCATTGCCTTACTGGAGTTTTGAGCCCTTAGATGTTTTGTTGCCTCTTTATATTCTAGATCCTCTCCTTAGTTGGTCAGGCACTGGAAGTAATTTCCTCCCTCTCTCCCTTCATAATCCCAGATTAAAGGAGAAAGTGGCCAGGATTCTGTATACTACATTCACAGTGAGTTTCCATGTGGTACCTACCAATAGTTTTAAGAGTGCTAATTCTAGGATCATAGGTGCAGGCATGTGCCTTTACAGGCTGGCCTGTCATTGGATAGCTTCCCTTAAAAAGGAGCTTAGGTAGTCTATCTAGAATACCTCTTTCAAGGGGAAGATTTATGTGGTCAGCCTTCATGGGACCTTGTAATTGACCTGTTGAAGGGAAGTAGTCCATCTCCATTGCAGAAGACTTTGGAGTCCCATTCAGCCCCTGCCACCCCTTCTTTCGAACCTGGTCAACTCACCTAGAATATGAAACCTCCTCACAGTGCAAAAAAGTTGTCAGGTGTCATATGGTTTTGCACCATCTTGCGCTAGCAGGTTGTACAAGAAGTTGTTTATGACTAGCAGCCACAGTGCTGTCTACATTTTATAGCTGCAGGTGGAGACTAGCTGACCTCTGAGTTTACCTCGTCTTACAGCTATGTCACCAGGGGTCATCGAGTTTCAGATTTGGCTCATTTATTTTACTAGTAAAACAAAAAAAGCACAGCAGTGTGTAGAATCCCAGGACACAAACTTTAATGAAAATAAGCACTTTCGTCAGGTACAAGAACCAAACTTCTTCAGATAAAGAAAAAAGTTATCTGTCCTACTTATACCACATTTGAAATACATCATGGTCCAACAACCAATGAATTTAAAACAGTGATAAAAAATGCAGATTGCAACCTGCAACCTTAATGGTTTGGTTCTTGTACCTGACAAAAGAGCTTATTTTCATTAAAGTTTGTGTCCTGGGATCCTACACACTGCTGCACTTTTTTTTGTTTTACTAGATTTGGTTGCTGATTTTTGTGGTTCATTTATTTTGCTCAGTGGTAGGCACACATGATATGGAGCAATTAGGTCTATATTACGTCGTTGAACTTACTATTTATTGAATACCTCTTTGTCAAACTCACTTTGTCAAAACTCCCTTTTTGTCAAATGATCATTTTAGTGAGTAATTTCCCAGGGAAAAGAACCGGTAGTCTAACTACCGATCATCACAAAAAAGCACAAAATTTAAAAAACACTCGGGACCCCCCCCCCCCTAAGTAAATATACCAACTCAGAGATCTCACTACAGTGAGGAAAAGGGCAAATTCCCAATCAAGGCCCACTGCATTTTTTCCTGGGAAAATATTCACTAAAATCATCGTTCAGCAAAAAGGGGTTTCAACAAAGTGAGTTTGATGAAGACATATTCGATAAATAGTATGTTTGGCAATGTGATCTAGACCTGGAACAATCTGATCAGGAGGAACAGCCTCAGTGTTATTATTGTTATCAACAGTGATGCCCAAAATGAGCCTATCAATTACAGGCGCTTTCCTATACTTAACCAGTGCAGGTCTGGGTGAGTTACTTTTAAGGAACTTAAAGAGGACATGGGGCAAGTGATGGTCTTACCAAATGAGAATGGTTCTGCTTCCAAAGATGAAGGGAATTGTACCTGGCTGGCATATCATATCAGCAGAGTATCCATTATTATTGTGACCAATAAAGATTACTTTTGGAGCAGATTCAATTCCATTCATAATAGAAAGGAACCCATGCATTAGGGTTACTGACTTCTCATTAATACAGTTGTTAAAGCTACCCAGATTTAAGCAAATATTACAGTACTGCAGTGATATGAAAATCAATGCATTCCTGCAGAAATGTCAAATGGTTTCTGGATGAGCAGTATATGAAGAGAAGTATTCAGTTTGTTTGTGGTCACAGGATGTGCTCACAAGGGATAATTTGTTAAGCTTAAAATGGCTCACAAGGGCAGTTAGCTTAGTTCTAATCTATTAAAACAAAAAAATATCCTTGTTTCCCGCCTTTCCTGACCTAGAATAGTCCCTTATACAGGCATTGCTGTATTCTGGACTTTTGAATAGTTCCTGTGTTGCCCATTTCCTTATTTGGATAGAAGGAAGCTTCTTTGTTCGCCAGTGGGAGTGGGGAGCTTTGAGCAGCCTATCTGTCCCTGGAGGAGTGACCTCAGCACAAGAATCTTGTAGTTTATTTGCCGTTTTGGGCCAATTTCTACCTCTTTAAAGTTCCCTGTATAAAACCAGCATTGGCCAGTTTTTCGCTTGTTCCTACTCAGCAACAGCTCCTCGAGGTCCTGCAGAGTGGTGCTAGCAGCAGAGAAACAAAAAGAGTGACTGCTTTCAAGATTTAAGTATAATTTACTGTTATTACCTGTGCGACCATCTTTCCTCGCAGAAAAGTGAGTTTAAACTGCTGATTTACCTGTTTTAAGCCTGTGTTTTGTGTTTTCTCATACCAGCACTTGTAAAAGTTTGTTTGAATTTAACTGTTGAGGCTGCCCACTCAAGTGCGCTAGCCTGTGTTTAGAATTTGCTGTAATTTTCCTGCTGTTTTCCTGAAAAAAGAAAAAAGAAAAAAACAAAAAAATCCTTGTTTCTGCCTTTCCTGACCTAGAATAGTCCCTTCTACAGGCATTGCTGTATTCCGGACTTTTGAATAGTTCCTGTGTTGCCCATTTCCTTACTTGGATAGACGGAAGCTTCTTTGTTCACCAGTGGGAGTGGGGAGCTTGGAGCAGCCTATCTGTCCCTGGAGAAGTGACCTCAGCACAAGAATCTTGTAATTTATTGGCCGTTTTGGGCCAATTTCTAGCTCTTTAAAGTTCCCTGTATAAAAACCAGCTTTGGCGCGGCTTTGCGCCATTTTGCACATAGCGCAGCATTGGGCAGCGCCGCTTAACCAGGCTTAAACCATTCTCGGCTCTACAAAGTCTGCTCTTCAATTTTTCCCTTAGATCTGATCTATCCTTTCAAGTAAAGACCTTATTCTAAACCTATAACCTAGCACTGGTCTTACAAGCAATTATATAAGTTAGCACTAATAAACTAATAGCACTACATCCTCATATACTTCCTAGGAATACTCGTTCCCCTATTGGTCCTTTTTGGCAGCCTTAAAGGAGTTACTTATACTATACCGGCATGTCCAAAGTTCAGTTGCCAGTTTCCTCTCCAGTCCAGCTGGTGAATCTGGGAATCCTGAGGCAATGTTACAACTGCCTCGTGTACACAGACAACCCTCTCCTCCTCCCAACAAATACTAATATATGTGAGAGATGCAACCACATAGCCAAATTGGAGGCTAAGCTCTCTCAACGCAATACTGGCACAGCCAGTCAGGGGGAGAAGGTAACCATACACACCACAAATCCAGTCGCACATAGACCTACCACATCATCAAATCAAACACATAAACACACTAAAACATACTTGGAGGCTCTAAATACAAATCTGCCTAAACAGCAGAGACCTCCAAAGCAGACACCCAAGCAACCTCTACCACACAACAAAAAAATGAAACACATACTTCACAAAATCAGTGTGCCAAACAGTCACAGCCCTTCAGGACAAACAACACATCTGATACACTTGTAATAGGTGACTCTGTCGTCAGGCACACTGACGTCCCACTCACCAGGCTGAACAAGGAGAAGGCCACAGTGAGCTGACTGTCAGGTGCCAGGATCCACCACATAGCACAAGCACTCAGGTCACTCCAAAGCAAGTACAAATATGACTCTGTCATCGTCCATGCTGGTGTGAACGACCTGAGCCGTACCTCCCTGGACTACATGAAAAGAGACATAGAGGAGCTCTCAGATCATGTAGCCCAGACAGGTATGACCCTGACCTTGAGTAGCATCTTACCCTCACAGAAAATGATGCCACAGTATAAAGACAAAATGATCAGTTTTAATAATTGGCTAAAGTTCTGGTGTCATTCAAAGGGGATCTAGTGTATGTCAGCCTGGGATGACATGCTCGACAAGCCACGCTGCTTTACTCGGGATGGCTTGCACCTGTCACCTCTGGGCTTTCGGATACTGGCAAAGGCTCTTGCCACCCCCATAGTGCCTTTTTTAGGCAAGGCTCAAAAGACAAACCCACCTCCATAAACAACACAAGGAAAAACAAACTAAGGGTAATGCTACTCAACGCCAGAAGTCTAAACCTCAAAATGCAAGCACTCGAGGCTCTCCTCAGCATGGAGAATATCAATGTCTGTGCAGTAACAGAGACCTGGTTCAAGGCTCCCGAGAGCACCCCAGCACTACCAGGTTATACCTCATACCATGCTTTTCGGCCCCAAAACTTGGACAGAACCACAAAAGGAGGGGGAGTATCCATATTCATCAAGGATACCCACACCTCCAGGTTAGTGGCACTGCATGAAATATCAGAAACCATCCATGTGCAGCTAACAGTGGGCAAAACTGCATTTCAGTTTATAGCCTGCTACAGATCACCATCCCAGACTCTGGAACCTCACGTGGCTTTCCTGAGAGCATTGGAGAATATGAATGTCTCTCCAAATACCTTTATATTGGGTGACTTCAACTACCCAAGCATAGACTGGGAACACTATTCAAGCCCTAACAGCCTAGCCCAGAGGTTCCTGGAATTTATAAACTCAAATGCTATGGAACAACTGGTCACCACCCTATAAGAGGGGTAAACATACTTGACCTGGTCATCACAAACATGGGAACTCTATGCTCTACACCAGAGGTACACCCCTCATTGGTAAGATCAGACCACAAATTAATCTCGCTGGAGATCCACATCTCAACCCCACTACCACCCCAAAAAAACACAGTAAAAAACTTCTCCAAGGCTAATTTCACACTCCTCAAAACCGAGGTGAAATCACTCAAAGCCCCCGGGCCAGTGGAAACTATGGCCCAAACAGCAGAGTCCTGTATAAATGCATTCTATGGACATCTTCAGGAATGCATGGATCATGCAATCCAAAATAAAACCAAGACCCAATCCTTCAAAGGCAGATGTCCTGTCTGGTGGATCATGGCCATAAATAAACTATACAACAAAAGGAGAAAGCTACTGCAGGATAGAGCAAAATCCCTCAATAAGAAGGCATCACTGATCAGTACTAGCAAAAAACTACAGTCCCTCATAAAATCTTCCTAGGCCAGCTTCGAGAGAAAAATTGCACAAGACACTAAAGATAACCATAAGGCTTTCTTTAGTTATGTTAGAAACCTGGGTGGCAACTCCCAGATATGCTCCAAAATGACAAAAAATACACTGAACCCACATACATTGCCAACATCCTGGAGGACAGGTTCAGTGCAAACCCCCCCCCCCAAAGGAGCAATTATCTATCCCAGCAGAGAGTCGTCTCCCTGTCATCACAGATGCTCAGATAGGAGCTGCCCTCTCCAAAGCAAAAAACACAGCATCAATGGGACCGGACGGTGTCCCGGGCTGCATCCTACAGGAGCTCCAAGAGGAGTTAAAACCTCATATTAGGCTACTGTTCAATCTCAGCCTTTCTACAGGTTATGTACCCAAGGAATGGCGTACAGCAACAGTGGTCCCACTCCACAAAGGTGGAGCCTCAACGGACTCTGGGAATTATCGCCCCATAAGCCTGACTAGCCTAGTCTGCAAGGCCATGGAGCGGATCATCATGAGACTCATAAACAAAGACATTGGGGAACTACAGACGTTAGATCCTATACAATATGGCTTTGTTAAAGGCAGATCCTGCCTCTTGAACCTGGTAGACTTCTTCGAAACAGTCACCAAGGCCATAGATGAAGGGAAGGTAGTCCACACTGCCTACCTGGACCTCGCAATAGCCTTTGACACCATACCCCACTCTGGCATCATGGATAAGCTTTCCAGCCTAAATATCAACCCCTATGTCATAAGATGGGTTGCAAACTGGCTCAAGGACAGAACCCACATTGTCAGAATTGCTGGAGCTATGTCAGACTCTAAACCTGTACAAGTGGCGTCCCACAAGGCTCAGTCCTGGGACCGCTCTTGTTCGGTATATATTTTTCAGAGGTACAGGCCAACACGGGAGGACTATGGCTGACCAAGTTTGCAGACAACTGCAAACTGGGTGCCATTATCGACTCTCCAGCTGACACAGGCATCCTCCAAAAGGGTCTCACAGAGACAGACAACTGGTGCCAAAGCCATGGCCTGAAACTAAATGCCAAGAAGTGTATAGTCATACCCTTTGGAAAAAACAAAGTGCCCACAAACTACCATATAGGCGGTAATCCATTAAGTATGGAGGAAGTAATTAGGGACCTGGGAACCCAAGTTGATAGTAATCTCTCCTTTGACAACCACGTTGCCAAAGTGGTTAGAAAGACCTTCTATATAGCCCACCTCATCATGAAAGTGTTCACATCTAGATCCAAGGAGGTCATTGTGCCCCTTTACTCATCCCTCATCAGGCCCATAATTGAATACAGTGCCCCGTTTGGGATGAACCTTACCCGTCACCTGCAGCAACTGGAGAGACCACAAAAGTACCTCACCAAGAGGATCAAGAGTCTCAAACAGATGACCTATGCTGCCAGGTTAAAGAAACTCCAGCTCTACTCAGTTGCATACCGCCTACTTAGAGGCGATCTATGCCTGACTTATAAAGCCATGTCCAACCCAGAATTAATGGACATGCTCCACCTCAAAAAATCCAAATCCACTAGAGCTACGCTCTCAAGGGATTTGAATCTCAACACTGAAATTAATAGGACATGCTGGAGAGACAGATTCTTGACCCAGAGGCTCCCAGTACTCTGGAATAGAATCCCAGTCCATATCAGGCAGAGCCCCTCGCTGACTCTCTTCAAAAGAAATATTGACGAGTGGATGGGAGATCGTAAGTTCACTCCGGGGATCACTTCTGTGTCACTGCTAGACAGAGGCTCAATAAAGTAACCAAAAAAAGGGCACAGTAAAACCCATTTTTAAGGGGTGGCGTAAGCCAAATACACTCTGGCTAGGCTGATGAATGCCCTAGGGCATATAGCGTAGTATCAACCTATGAACCTGTGAACCTATGAACCTATGAGTTGTTAGACATACAGAGTGTTTCAGCCACTTCCATCTAGGATGTAACTGTAACACAGAAAGCTCTTCTCCATGTAAAGTAATAAATAACAGGATAACAGGAAAACCTTGTGAAATGGCTACAAGTAACATAACAGTTAGAATCCAGCCCAGATTTCTGCTGTAAAACAAGGGTTAGTATCTCACAACAAGTCAGAGATAATAGCCAACTTACTGCTGACCAGTCTCACATTTCTGCAGTGGTCTGCATAGTGCAGGTCCCTCCTACTGACTTACCTTATACCATATGCTTCTTATGTACATTACAGAGGCAGAGAGGATACCTGTCGCAGTGGGGCATCAACCCAGAATTATGCTGAGCCACAGTAATAGGGAATATATTCTGATTTGTAATGTGTTTGCTAGCCATATGCATAAGTCATATGCATATATTTTTTTTAAATTAATCTCTTGAGAGTTTATTGTTTGTCATATTCTAATGGCCATGTTGTTTTCCTTAAATGAGTAGGTGTTTGCCTGCGGTTGATTGGTAGATCTCTTTTAGTCAAATTATATTTGTGTGACAGTTAAAATGAACAGGATTTTTTTTGTGAGGCTGCTACATAAATTGAAATAATTCCAACAAATGTACATACAGAAAGCAGATACTTCGGAACTAGAGTTTGAGTTTGAATTATGGCAAAAACTGAGGCTTTGGTTTCTTTCAGAATAAAGATTAGGGCTATCATTAGGTTTAATGTTAGTGCTGTATGTAAAGATGGGTTTAGATTTAATCTTGAGCTTTTCAATCTAAGAAAGGAGCATCATGGTTTGAGGTGACAGTGGAGACACACACCTTCATGAGGACAAATGCAGGCTTAGTGAATACTTTGCTGCTTATCAGATGAAGTCCCCCACAGGAACATCTGCTTTTGTCTGGGAAGATTGTAGCTGCCTTCAAACCAACCAGTCAAGCCTTTCCAGACTGTCTGCACATAGCGCATTCAAACCTGTCTAATAGACTGGATCATTTTCCGCATCAGAATGTGAAGTGACTGTTTAATTTTTGTGGCTAAGATTGAACTTATTATTCATTTCAGAAATATATGACCTGCTGCTGGAGAGCTGGATCCTGGGCGAACTAGACATGTTCAACCTTATTTTACCGACAATGGAAATGCTATTCTCAAGATAGTTAGGTCCTCCTGAGGAGAGGAATTTCCTGTCTGTGCTGCTGATAACTTCTTTTTAACAAAGCTATCTTTGGACCTTTGTAGTCTCCAGAATTGGCACCTCATTTCTAGTCTGCCTGTTATAAACAATATTATTGACAGAGTGGTTGACATATAGCTCGAGGGGAAAGATTGTAGGTGTGGTCTGCAGAGTTTGGCACTATTTTCTCTTTCTATCAGGAGCTCTCCTGTTGAACTCATTATTTTTAATCTCAGCCACAGTTAATCTGCCATTGAGTTATAGATTTCTGCCATCTTGGCTTATCATGAGATGGTTAAAGGCAGAACTCTGTTGCGCAGATTAACCCATTTTGAAGGAAATTCATCCTTTAGTTCTAGAATTTAGTGTAGAATTTGACTTCATCTTGGCACTTCAGCTTCATGAGTCACGTGTTGTTGTTTACATCTTTAAACAGTCTGGTTTGGTGGACCTGACGGTTGTGTCCTAAAACTACTTTTCATGATGCCTATAATCTGAGTCTAGCAAGTTTCCAAGATTCAGCATTTTGTGTAAAGAGTCTTACTTAGCTTTTCTCTCAGCTGGACACATCCTCATTTCCTTCTGGCATCATCATGTTTTTCATCCCAGGTAATCCGGATAAGCAATAGGACATGTATACTGCACACATGCTGGATGTCCACCTGAGATTTACCTGATTTGGATCCATGAGCAAAGGGACTTGGACTGTCTCTTTTTTCCAAGAAGATGGATTGTTTGTTTCTTTTCTCTCTGTCACTGAAGATTTTCCTGATACTGAGCAGGGCCCATTCAAAGGCATTGACAGCCATATTATCTAATGTTACTGAAAAGGTAACTGGTCCTTGTCCAGGACGCAGTTTGCTTCTAGGGCGTAATTGAGGAGCATGTCCACTACCGTGGGCATCTGTGTTATGGTCAAGTCATTTTCAGTGCATACATTTCTTAAGTAGTTAGCAGGAGTTGTGAATTCTTCATGGGGTGCCCTTCAAGGCTTTATGCTGCAAACGCCTTATTATAGTTTTCAACTTCTTCTCCATCTTCTATTTCATATGATATAGGAGAAGTCTGCCTGTAGTAGTTTATTCCTTCCATCTGTACCCCGCTTTCTGACGTAGTTCATTTGCTGCCATTGCACAGATAAACCTCATGTTCATTATTCTGTAAATTTGTCAGCTTGTTTTCTGTTAGATATGAATCAGTCTTCATGCTGTCATGATAAGAGACAATTTGGTGGTGCTTGTTCCTTAGGTAACAGGGATACAATGTTTGCATAACTCTGAATTGCAATGATTTAGGCATAGTACTTGCTCATCCAAGATTAGCAGATTTCTTCATAAAGACAGACCTGTTTATGGGGATCTACCTTTAAAAATAAATAAATTAAGCTTATTGAAAGATTTCCTATTACTTAATGTATAATGTCTAGTGTACGAAGAACTTCTGTTATGAAAAATAAGAAAGTGCTCCTCCTTCTGACTTTCTGCTGTAATTTTTAAGGGTCAGTCTTATGATTTTTAATGCCCGGATGTTGAGAGGTATGAATGTAATGGCCAAACAGATGTGGACACACCAAGCATAAGTACACAAGATTTTTAAAAGAAGGTACAAGAGAAGGGAAAGAAGAAAGAAACAAGCTCTTCTTCCAACTAGAGATGGCTGTCTCAAAGGTCTGCTGATGTGAGTTCTCAAATAAGTGTTACTTATAATCTTTACGTGAATTGTTACTGGGATGATTTTATGGATCTTCTGGGATATGGCCGATAGACGAATACTTGGGGAAATGGGGAAGCCCACAAGCCATAGCAGACAGACACATGGTTCCTTCTTAGGTGAACTTTAGATTAGAATATATGACTGTGCACTGCATTTTGCATGATTTGCTTTGGTGTAGTTTGATGTTGTCATAATGTAGCATAAAATGGACTCTGTTACAGAGCTTACTGTGCAAAGCAATTTTTATATTTTTTGCCAGAAGTCTCTCTTTCTCTCTGACTCTCTCTCTCTCTCTCTGTCTATTGTCATTCTCTCTCTGTATGCAAGTGCAGTTCTTCATGAAAATGACTCAGAGGAACCCAGAAAATAGTAAGATACATGTCTACAATACTGAACTTCTTTCCTGCTCTTAGATACCACCAACTCTCTTCTAACAAGCTCGTTTCTAAAACAGTTTACTTCTATAAAATTATTCATCATTTTTATGACTTCTTCCATAGCTTGTTCTGCAGTATGTTAAACATTTTGATAAATTTCATGTCAGCAATATTTACTGCTAACTGAGTTTGTTACGTTTATTTATTTATTTATATGTGTTTTTCTGGGCTAATGCACTGATCTCAATTTACCATTTGCAGGCGCAGCCCAGCTGAATAGGATCCATAAGAAATCAGTAAAACATATTTACAGATACAAGGATGTGCTAAAAAACAAATATCCAACTATATATATATATATATATATATATATATATATATCTATACATATTTACAGATGCAATGATACGCTATAGCATTTAGCATTAAAATTTTAATTTATAAATTATTCTTTTGTTAAACGGGTTAGCATTACATTTTTAATTTATAAATTATTCTTTTGTTAAATGGGTATGACCTACAACTTGCCTCCATTTTTAGGAATGACCAATAAAGTGGCTTGTTACGTGACAATATGAGTCATGGATTATCTAAGTGAAAAATGAGGACGCCATAGAAAATGAAACACATTTACAGCTCAACCTTATCTATACTTCTTTGTGCAGTGAAATAAGAAGGTCTGTTAAAGAAATGTTTTGTGTTCTTAACAGTCCTCATCTGTTTCTAAATGCAGTGGTGTTATTTTTTTAGCAACCATTGCTTTAAAATATTCAGAACTTTCTTTGCAGACAACATCATCCCCTTCTTTGCTTTTACAGGCACTTAGTATCTAACCGATTTTGTCCCGTCTTTGTGATTCTCTTCTTACTCTGATTTGCCTTTTTTTAAGTTTCAAGTGTCTTTCAGAAGCAGACTTTATTATTTTCCCATGTCTGAAACCTGTTTTTTTTCCTGATGTTTTTCCTGTGGCTCATTACCTTTATTTTCTACTAAGACTTTAAGCAAAAATAGCTGTTGAGAATATTTTTGTGACTTTTCTTCTGTAGTTGCCTCCCCAATTTCATCATTGTTTCAGCAGGTATTTCTTTTTGTCATTTTACTTCTGATTTAGATAAACTGTTGTGCATTGTTTCGAAATGGTTATTTCTAGTGTCTTATTTTTGTTTTTTGCCTTTTTTGTGCTGTTTTCTTTTGCAGTGAAAGGCAGTTCCAATAGTGTTTACTTTTGTACCCTTGTGACTATTAAATTTAACTATTTTTTTGTGCATTGCCACAGTTACACTCCGAAACTGGGGGAAAGACAGGCTAACTAAGCACCTTTCTGATATCAGAAAAGTGCTCAGGCTTTTGTTAAGCACCCCTAACTGCTGTTAAAAACCAGGCTTGCACTATGGCTTAGAAAGCTTTCAAATGGATTCTTCTTCTTTCGGCTTTTCCCGGTTAGGGGTCGCCACAGCGGAACTCCGGTCCGCTAATGATTGGCAGGAGATTTTTATGGTGCCGAGGTGCCAGCTCGATGCCCAACCTTCAATGAAGGCACACCCATTTACGCATGTCTTTCGAACGCCACTCAACAGCGGGGAGGACATACTGACTCCACACAGAAGGCGCTCCAGCCGAGAATCGAATGGGAGAACCTCTTGCTGTGAGGCTACAATGCTACTGCTGCACCACCGCGGCTTCACTATTTGAAATGTCAGGATTCCGAATGCCGAGTCCGGGAATGTGGAGACTTAATGACTAAATATCCAGACTTACATATACTAAGTCCAAGGTTGAGATTTCTTGGAATATTCACTTTTCTCAGTTTCGGATTTGGTATATATATAAGCTCAGTGGCGCCCCCTGCAAAAAAATAAAAAAAGTTATAAGAGAATAGTGATGTTCAATATAAATGCATATCCTATATTTTTGGTGTTTTTTTCAACATTTCAGGACTCAGAAATTCAAATCTTGACATTTCAATAGAAAGTCTTTCAAATGTATAGCAGCATAAAGTGTTTCACATCTCTGAGAGCTGAGAAACACTTTACGCTATCTGACAATGTTTCACAAGATTTCTAAACTGTGAACCAATGACACATTATACATCATACTGGAATGTTTGTCATTCTGAGTCTTAAAAAGCCCATGTTTCTCTCTTTTCCACAATGAAAGGATGTTTCACACCTTAAGTGTTAAAAAACTTTCTGATATCCATGATAAATTATACCGAATCATGTTAGTTTAGCACAAGAAGGCTTATAAAGTAACACATTTTAACCATCCTGTGTGTTAGTTGAAACTGTTAGTAAGTGTTCCACATTTTGTCCATTTTTTTTCTACACTGTGAGAGGTAATGTTTCATATTTGGAGATAAAAGGTTGAGAGCCATGCTTCATGTTTATACTTTTTGTTTTTCTCCACAAGTGGTAGTTCATCTGCTGAGTTGTACCTCAGTGCACTAGAAAGGATTATGATCACGTCTGAGACTGTAAATACTTTTTAATTGCTCTTGACATCCATGTCTTGAGCACATAACAGGTTGGTTGTGCACATAATTCTGATCATAATCATAATATTGCTCAAAGTTCTTCCATTTGTAGGTTGTATTTCCATACACTTTTGCTACCATTTCCAAGGCAGTTACCGTTGTTCATTAACAAAAAAAAAAAAAAAAAAACTATAACTAAGATACTCTAAAATGTCAGGGCTGTTATTTCAGTTATTTTTGTATGTTTTGTAGTTAAGCTGCCCCTTACTATATGTTTCTTGACAATACCTAAGTCAGTGCAGCTGTGATATTCTGTTTATTGAACTGTTTCAGGAAACACAAGTAAGCATACCATTTTTAAAGTAGTACTGTATGCATAACTTTCCCCATACAGCTGATATATAATTTAGAGAACTGCCTACTGAGAATACTGTAGTGGTAAAAGAAAAGGCTTCATCCATCCAAGAGACAGACCTAGGGTTGACTGAATGTCTTTTTGACTATAACCAGTTTCAGGATCATCGCAGTACAGTTTACTACAGTAGCATTACTGGATTACATTATGTATGTCTGCCTCAAAAACTACAAGAACTTATATTTGATTTTTTTTTTGTTTTCTTTAGGTTACATTAGGGGGGACCTTCATTGGGATTGGAAGAAAGACACCAGATTGCCAAGGTAACACAAAGTACTTCCGCTGCAAGTTCTGCAACTTTACGTACATGGGCAACTCTTCAACAGACTTGGAGCAGCACTTTTTATCAGCACATCCAAACAAAATGAAAGCCATGCTTCCAATCTCTGAATCAGGGAGAGACTCTGGCAAACCTTTGGAAAAGAACTCCACTAAACTTAGCCCCTTGTCAAGAACCTCTGACCCTGCAGATGTAGGAAAGTGGCAGGACAGAACTACCATCACGGCAGCTGATGAGACACCTGTTGGGTATTCTGTGCCAATCAAGCCCATAGACGCCTCTAGGCAAAGTGGTACTGATGTCACCAGTTACTACTGGTGTAAGTTTTGCAGCTTTAGTTGTGAATCACCTAACACGCTTAGACTACTCGAACATTATACCAAACTGCATAGGGGTAGTCAGGCAGGCCTTAATCCAGATTTGAATGATAAACTTCCTAGGGGATCTGTCATTAACCAGACAGAACTTTTCAAGAAAGTAGTTGATGAAGTTCCAGTTAAAATGGAGCAAAGCGCAAGCAATACTAAAATGAAAGACTACATTAGCAAAACAGCAGAAGACAACATGATCACAAATTACAACTGTCAGTTTTGTGACTTCAGGTACTCAAAGAGCCATGGCCCTGAATTTATTGTAGTTGGACCTCTTCTGCACCACTATCAACAGCTGCACAGTATCCATAAGTGCACCATCAAACACTGTCAGTTCTGTCCCAGAGGTCTTTGTAACCCTGAGAAGCACCTTGGAGAAATCACTTATCCATTTGCTTGTCGAAAGAGTAATTGTTCCCACTGTGCGCTCTTGTTGTTGCACTTGTCTCCTGGGGCAGCGGGGAGTGCTAGAGTTAAACACCAATGCGATCAGTGTTCGTATGCGACTCCTGACATTGACGAGCTGCTGCTTCATTATGAGAGTATGCACACTTCTCATACACCTGACGTTAAACCAGAGCTGAACCACCAACAAGAAGCAGAAGAAGAGCTGACAGCTAAAGAAAGCAAGGATCACTCCTGTACTAAATGCAGTTTTGTTACGCAGGTAGAAGAGGAGATTTTCCGTCACTACAGGTGAGACAAGTTGAATGTAGTACTAGTAACAATAGGCAGCACAGGCAGCTTAAGACCTGCTTGAAAAAAGGTTGAGCTCTAACATACACTTCAGGGCTGCCAGGGTGAGATCTGCAGATGTTCTTCATGTTTCAGTGTTGCAGTCATCACTTTTGGGTTATCTGCTTGCAGTAGCCCTCAATCGGCCTGATTAACAAAGTCTTGGGTCCTGCATCAGTTGCTGTCCCTTCTTCCATGACGTCAGGTCGTCAGGGGTATAAAACATATAGCCGACACCATTACATCAGTCTTTCTTGCCATGCAGTGCCCGAAGCAGAAACAGTTCACAAGTGCCAGTCGGCCAACTCCTGACATTTTCGTTTTCGAGTTTCAGAACTGAAGTCTTCAACTAAAGCTAAGTACCCCGTTGTGGAAACCTTTTCTTTCCTTTCCTTTCCGATGTCAGTAAAATAATTGCATTACTTGTGGAAAGCAAATACCTCATAAAGATTTTAATTCGTACTGTATTCCTTGCCTAGGCCCTGACCACAACGTACCATGCTGTCGGTTTTGTGCTTTATTTAATCAGCGCACTATCTGTCGCCGGTATATTTTCACCTCTAAATATTTCGGTTCTCGGTTTAATTATCCAGAAATGTCATCGGTTAGCCGTCCGACTACCGGGATTCCAAAAAAATGCAAGGATAAAGACAGAGACAGGCCGCCGAGGTCCAAAACTGCTGACAATGCTCCTCCTAAGCCAGTCGCCAGTTCGCCGGTACTCAGTGAGGTGCTTTCGCAGCCCCTGATACCCACTGCGTCTCATTCGCAGGCCTCTACTGAGACCCATTCGGAGTCCGGTATGCCGTGAGATGCTTCAACTATGGAACCTGCAGATGTCTCTACCTTGGATGGGTCCAGGCAGGCACCAGCTTCTGAGGGTGTATTCAGGCCTACGGACTTGCATATTAAACCGATGCCTCCGTCTTCTTTTAGGCCTAAATCTCGAACCATGCCTACAAAAATGACGCCCAGGCTGCATTCTCAGGCCTCTATGCCTAAAAAACAAATGATAAGAATGGCTGAAGATCTTATAACTTTAATCAGGGGAAGCCAGCCTCCCCCTTCTAAGAGACCTAGGACTGAAGTCTTTTATGAATCTTCTGACCAGGATTCTGATTTTTCTGATTCTTCTCATGATCTGGATTTGCCCTTATCTACTTATGAGGATTCTGATGCAGAGGACTCTATTCCCTCTGCCTCCCCTCCAGAGGATTTTTCTTTTGGTGAAACCTTACATACTCTAAGGGAGCATTTCCATTGGGAAAGCCAGGAGGCTTAGGGATTTATTACTCCTGCCTCAGCATAGGCTTTTAGCTATTCCTCCTGTACTAGACATTGTCGATGATGCCTTTTTGGAATCTAGTTTGGCCCCTGATTCCTTGCCTCCTGCTCCCAGAAAACCTGACAGATATTACAGGGTTCCTGATTCACACAAGTTCCTTTTTAAAATCCTATTGCAGATCCAGAGACTGTCTCACAGGGACCCAAGGGCATTAAGGCTTCTACTGCTAAAAATCATACCCCTTCTGATAGAGACTACAGGGCACTGGATAGATGGGGTAAGAAGGTTTACACTTCTGCAACCTTGGCCATTAGGACTTTAAACTGCCAGTGTCATATGTTAAAGTATCAACAACATGTTATTGGATTGCTTAAAAGAGAATGATGTTGATTCCTGACTGTGCGGAAATAAAAGAGTTACAGGATTTAATGCATTCTGCTGAACAGGTTGGAAAACATACTTTCCAATGTGGATTTGATTATTTATAGGCCTCTTGCGGGGCTGCTGTTACTGGTTCTGTGCTCAGAAGGCATGCTTGGCTTAAGGAGCAATCTTTACCTGATCATGTTAATGCTAAATTGTTGGATGCTCCCTTAAATCAGGACCAACTGTTAGGCAACAAGGCTGAGGAAGTTCTTAAAAAGATGGAAGATAAAGCTAAATCTATGCAAACTGTTAAAGATTTCTTACCAGTTCAGCCTCCTAGATTTAGTAGGCACTGGCCCTCTAAGAATTGGTCCTTTCCAGCCTCTTCAAGGTCTTCTCAAGCCAAACCCAGACATGGCAGAAACCCCAGGTTTCAGTCCCAAGGGACACACAAGACTAAGCAGTGGGGGGGTTCCACACCCAAATCAGGGAGTAGTAAGACTCCCCCTGCGGAAAACAGTTGCAATGACTTGCTTCTAAAACTTCCAGCACTTCCCATCTGAATGCTCCTTTAGGAGGAAAGATTGGTCTGCAGGCCAAAAACTGGGAACTCATTACCCAGGACAAATGGGTTTTAAATATAGTGTCCCAAGGATACATATTTTACTTCCACACATTACCAACACCAAGAGAGTGGCCAGATCTACCCCCAAATCAGTGGGCAGAGGCCCAAAATCAAGTACTCTCTCTCTTAAACATGGGGGCTATTCAGTTGGTACCAGAAGAGGAAAAGGGACAAGGGTTCTATTCGAGACTTTTCCTGGTACTCAGAAAAGGCAATACATGGCATCCTAGACCTTTCTACTCTAAATACCTTTCTGGTGATTCCAAAATTCAAGATGCTGACTCTTCACCAGCTACTTCCTATGCTAGGCAAAAATGCATGGTTGGCAACACTAGATTTAAAAGAAGCATACCTGCACATCCCTATCAGGAAGTCTTGCAGAAGATACCTACGCTTTAAAGCAGGCTACATGCACTATCAGTTCTCTGCACTGCCCTTTGGCTTATCTACTGCACCCAGTGTATTCACAAAGTGCCTAGCTCCAGTCATTGCATTCTGCAGACAAAGAAATATTCAAATATACCCATATCTGGACAATTGTCTAATTAAGGCAGAAAGCCAGTAAATACTTTTGAATCATCTGGCCTTTGTTCAAAGGGTACTGACTTGTCTGGGGTACACCATAAACGAAATGAAATCACACCTGGTACCCTGTCAACAAATTATATTCATGGGAGCAAGCTTGAATACAACTTCCCAGATAGCTTTCCTCACGCCAGAGAAATGGATTCATTTGACAACCTACTTCAAACAAGTGGCCACAAAAACCCAGTTATCTGCAAGGCAAATACTGCAAGCCTTGTGATTCATGACCTCCTGCATTCTTTTAATTCCATATGCAAGGCTGCATATGAGGAAACTGCAATGGTATCTCAAAAGCCTATGGTGTCAACATTCACAGGATCTAGAAGCAATGATTCCTGTCATACCTTGCCTACGCTTAGTGTTCCTTTGGTGGGCAGAGGCCTGCCACCAAAACAGGGGTCTACCATTCACACTACCCACTGCCACCCAAACCTTAACAACAGACGCATCAGACTATGCATGGGGGGCCCACCTGGCAGGGAGGTGCATTCAGGGCAAATGGAACCCAAGTCAAATGCACCTGCATATCAATCAAAAAGAAATGCTAGCTGTGCAGAATGCTCTGACAGCCTTCAAGGACCACTTTCTTCCAGGACAATTGATGATAAAGACAGACAACACCACTGTTATGATGTACATAAACAAGCAGGGGGGGGGTACACATTCTTACCCCCTCTGCAGACTAGCCATGGCATTGTGGAACACAGCCCCGAGCTATCAAGTACATTTACAAGCTCATTTCCTGCCAGGAAAACTAAATACTCTGGCAGACGAATTAAGCAGAAACCTCATGGACCCACATGAGTGGAAACTGGAAACAAGGATTTTCAACATGTTGCAAGATATGGACCTTTTTGCTTCCCCCCAAAACCATCAGTTGGACAAATTCTGCACAGGGACTCCCCACAAACAAGCTTGGAAAGTGGATGCTCTGTCCTTCAGCTGGAAAAAACTATCAGTTTATGCCTTTCCTCCACTGCCTCTGCTCTCCAAAGTACTACTAAAGATCAAACAAGACAAACCAAGGACGATTTTGATTGCACCAGACTGGCCACACCAACACTGGTACCCCCTCTTGCGCAGTGTGTCACTGTGGGCCCCATGGCACCTGCCTCAGATTCCTACTCTTATTGTCTGAGCAAAAGAACCAAATTCTGCACCCTCAACTTTAAACACTGAATCTAGCAGCCTGGCTAATTACATAATTTCTCCTTTACCATCTCTCAGTAAACCAGTGATGGATATCATTTTAGATGCAAGGAGGCCTAGTACTAGAAAGTCTTACGCTGAAAAATGGAAAAGATTCTGTGTCTGGAACCAAGCTCAAGGGATGAGCACAACAGTGTCCAATTTGCCTCAGATTTTACAATACTTAACTGAGATGCTTCATAAGGGCCTGTCTTTCTCCTCCATCAAAATCCACGCCTCAGCCATCTCAGCTCATTATAACATAGAACCACCCTTCTTCTCTCATCCACTGCTTAAGCAGTTCCTCAGAGGGGCCAACAATCTACGACCACCCAGGAGAGTTCCAACTCCAGCCTGGGACCTCAGTTTTGTATTGGAAAAACTCAACCTTCCTCCTTTCGAGCCAGCTGCCACTGTGAACTTAAAATTCCTTTCTTGGAAAATAACTTTACTTTTAGCAATCACTTCAGCAAGAAGGGTATCTGAATTACAGGCCCTCATGGCAGTGGAGCCTTTCATCATCTTTCATGCGGACAGGTTGTCCCTCAGGACCAATCCCTTCTTCATGCCCAAGGTGGTATCCAGTGTGGCCCTTAATCAGTCCGTACATTTGCCAGCCTTTTTCCCTAATCCACAGAACAAAGGGGAATGGATTCTACACTCCTTAGACGTGCACAGACAACTTAGATTCTACTTGGACAGAACTAAACCTCAAAGGAAATCTGATCAACTGCTGGTGGCATTTGCTGCAGGGGCAGAGGGGAAGGCTATTTCAAAGCAAACTATCTCCAAATGGATAGGCCATCACATTAATTTCTGTTACAAACACTGTGGAAAACCTATCCCACAGGGGATCAGACCCCACTCTACCAGGGCTGCATCTACCTCTACAGCCTTTCTTAGAGGCGTCCCTACCAGGGACATCCTAGAATCTGCTACCTAGAGTTCTGTACATACTTTCACCAAGCATTACCATCTGCCAATTTACTCTAAATCCAGAGCTGGCTTTGCCACTGCAGTCTTGCAGGGCCTTTTAGCTGGTCCTAATTCTACTTAAATTCCTCCTCCCATCCTTAGCTTTGGGTATCTACCCAAAAGTAATGACTGCAACAGTGAAACAAGAAGAACATAGTACAGTTGTGTACACTTACCATAAATGTAGATGTTCGAGTGTATTCACTGTTGCAGTCCTGGTTACCCTCCCTCCAGCCCCCTTCTTTTTTTGGATATACCTCTACTTTCCTTTGCTATATTCAAAAGCTTTTTGGTGTATTTGCTTTTCTATTGGAGGTATAACCTTGATTTAATTGATTCCCATTAAGGGGGAACCTGATATCTGGGGCAAGAAAAACTGATGTAATGACGTTGGCTGCATGTTTTATGCCCTTGACGACCTAACATCATGGAAGAAGGGACAGCAACCGACGCAGGACCCAAGACTTTGTTAATCAGGCTGACTGAGGGCTACTGCAAGCAGATAACCCAAAAGTGATGACTGCAACAGTGAATACACTTGAACATCTACATTTATGGTAAGTGTACACAACTGTACTTTCTTCAGACTGTCAAGTTTGTTTCTTTCTTACATAACCTGAGTATAGCTTTTACTACTGACCTACGAAGCTGAGTCTTGTTATAACTTGTTGCATATTATATAAGACTTTTGACCCCATTTGCAATTCTTGGTGTTATATAGAAAGTATGTTAGTAGTTATTTTGTCACAGTTTTAAAGCCTTCATGTTGCATAACTGTTTCCTTTGTCAGCAAGAGTATTTTTTCAGGTTTCTGTACTGCCTTTCCTGTATCATTTCAATGAGCATAAAGACAGACAGAGATATGTGCTGGCCTAGCTGCATACAGAGCACATGTGCTTCATTGGCATGCTCCGTAAGCGTTCTTACCCTTTCTAAGTTTCCTGTCAAACTTAACACCTAACAACACTGTTAGCAATGTACATTCTGTATTCAGAGGCCAGAAAGCAGGATTATTAGAATATTATTACACTGTGGGCTATTCTTTGCTCATCTGTTGGGAAGCTGCAGCAGAAGTATCTTTAAAATGTATTTCCTTGGAAACTCTTTAAGCTTCATAAGTTTTGATGACATGCCATTGTTCTTATTTGTGTGTTTTTGTGTGTGTCTATACCATTGCTGTTATTTGTATGTTTGTGTGTGTGTGTGTGGGGGGGGGGGTATGTGTATTATATATGTGTGTGTGTGTGTGTGTGTGTGTGTGTGTGTGTGTGTGTGTGTGTGTGTGTGTGTGTGTGTGTGAGTGTGTGTGTGCGCACATGTGCATACGTGTGTGTCGGTGCACACACGTGTTCATGCATGTGTGATGTGCCCATGTGGAAGTGTGTGTGTGTGTGTGTGTGTGTGTGTGTGTGAGTGTGTGTGTGCGCACATGTGCATACGTGTGTGTCGGTGCACACACATGTTCATGCATGTGTGATGTGCCCATGTGGAAGTGTGTGTGTGTGTGTGTGTGTGTGTGTGTGTGTGTGTGTGTGTGTGTGTGTGTGTGCGTGTGCACAGGTGCATACTTGGTGTACATGCACATGTGCATGTGTGTCTGTGGGTGAGCATGTACATGTGTTTGCATTCCTGCTTGTACACCCATATGTGTGTTTGTGTGTGTGTGTGTGTGTGTGTGTGTGTGTGTGTGTGTGTGTGTGTGTGTGTGTGTGTGTGCGCGCGCGCGCGCGTGTGTGTTGGGCCAAACCTTGATCTGAGCAACTTTATTAACTGCGCTCATGGCTTTTTATAGCAGTTATTATTTAGATAACTAAATGCTGTATCTGTTCAGTTAAGTTTTGTTTAAGCAGGGCATCTGTTTTGCAGACTGACAGATTAAGTGGCAGTAGTGTCTGCTGTATCCCAACAAGTACAGATTAACCCTAGCTGCTGCACAATGCAAGCCAATCTGTAGATCTCCTGTGTAACCACAGGGCATGTCTAAGTAATATGATAAGTCTTCCTGAAGAGGTACAAGAATTAATAGCTTCTGGTCAACCGAGATAAAAAGGAGAGGATGTGTGAAACAGAAAGAGACAAGAGGTGCACACTTTAATACTTGTTTTTTTCTTATCTCTGTCATTTTAAGGTTAATTTGTGGGTAATAAATAATAGTGTACAAAAACTCTGCTTTGCAGGCCATGTTTTGATGCAGTTTGTGTAAAGATGATTCAGATTATGGGATTGTAGTTTGAATATTCTCCCCTGATTTGTAAAGCAGTTTTCTATTAATCTCTGAGCAGTATCACAATCATATAAAAAGAAGCAAGGAAGCAAACTTGGTAATTTTAAAACTGTTATGGATCTGCTGTGAATGATTCTGAGGGGAGAACACAGATCTGTGGCACTGCACATGTGCACAGTTTACACTAGTATTTTCAGCATTCTTAACCTAATATGTCAGTGACGTAAATAGTATTAGAGAAGAAAAAAGAAATCTGCATTTAATAGTTTGACAGTAAGTGAGGGCCAGTGCATTTCCACAATTTTTTTCTTCTGCAGCTATCTTGCTTAGCCTTTGTCAGTAGAGTTCTGTTCAGTGTATTGTAGTACCGCCCTTGTCTAATGCCATTATTGGGGCTACTTTCGTCTTTTAGGCCATATATGGTATACCACTGAGTAAAGTAGCGCTCTCAGCCTCATGTTCCCTTTAACTCACACAACACAGCTATTGTTATTTCTAATTATATGGGTAGTAAATATATCAGTTCTTGAACCATTTCTAAACTAACATTTGCTCAGCCACATTTTTTGATTTTTGGATTTCCTGCCTTTTTTAAATAGTACATCAGCTGTCTGCTTAAACAGCATTATCAAACTAACATGAAACATCCCTGGGCATCATTAATTTTTACCTAATCGCTACAAATAAAGTTATCTCTGATGTGCCTTATATGCGGAGCATATATACTATTTCTACAAAATTGTTCATCTGATGACCAAATTAAGCACATATTTGCAATTTGAGAGTATAAAATGTCATGTAGTCATGAGCCAGAAAATTATAGTATCAGTATGTAGCGTAGTTTCAGTTTAATTATTTCTCCACACAAGATTGTTCTATCTAGGCCACAATTAAAAAAGGTGTTTTGAAATGATTGAAGAAATGTTACATATACTGTGGCAAAAAAACATCTCGGCTCTAGCTACCACAAGATTAATCATGATAAACAGGAAATTATACTGAAAGACATACTATTTAAATGGGCTTCCATGTGAAATTGTCTGCCCTGTATCGAAAATTTTTCAGAGAATGCTTTTTTTCTACCTAGAAGTTATGTAATCTCAGTGAACCATGTATAACTGCTTAAATATAGTTATAAGTAACTGACTTTGGAGTTAATATCAGGCTGAGGAATCTGAAACATATTTTTACTTTGTTTACAAAATACGTTTGATTTATTTTAAAATATAATTACAGATTCTTACAACATTTATCTATAAGGGTACCCATCAGCTGTACAGCCTTAAATGCATTTTGCAAATTTGAGTACGAAGTATTGCATGTAAATTTAGATGATTAAATAATAGATCCTGGTTAGTATATTCTGTGTATATCAGGAGACAACACACTGCTTTTATTTGTGTTTTTAGGAGAGTGCACAACTGTTATAAGTGTCGGCAGTGTTCTCACACAGCAGGCGATACTCAGTCCTTACTAGAACACTTCAACACGGTACACTGTCAAGATATGGACTCTGCTACAGTCAATGGAGGGGATCCTCACAGCATGGTTGTCATCAAAGAAGAATCTAAGTCTGATTTAAAATTATACAGCTTAGTTAATTCAGATCAAAGAACTGCTGAAACTGATAACCCAGTTAAAAGAGAAAAAGCGGATGATAAGGAATTACTTAGGGAGAAAGGCTGGAATGATACCTTAGGTGATGAGCTGCGGATGATCCCATGGATTCACAAGGACAGAGGAGTGGACATTCTGAGAGGCAGTCCATCTTATGCACAGCCAGGTTTAGGACTTCTGACTACGGTACCTGTCACTCCAAAACAGCAGAAACCTCTAAGGGATAGTCCAAGTGTAGAAGCTGCCCACCTTGTACGACCTGTTTATAGCTTGTCTTCGGAGACCAAAGGATACTTACAAGCTGATGGTGGAAGTGGAGGAGAAAAGCTTGGACCATCAACCCCGCAATATTCGTCATCTACTGAGAGCAAATCAAAGGAGGAGACCCAGTCGCTGCTACGGGTAAGTGTTGCTGTACCATACTACATAACAGTAAGGTACAGACTGTGCAAATTTCTTTGGAAACTGAATAGTTTACTTGTAAAATATTCTCTTTAGTGATATGGGATAATGTATAAGGAAGTCGGAAAATTAGGTCTAATGGCATCACCGTTGGTACATTGCTTCTCAGTTTGCATGCAGTCAGCATTTGTTTAGGAGTTTTGGCAAACAAGTTCACTATTTGAAAGCTTTTGCATGAGCACTGAATTTCTTTGATAACTATGAGAGGGATCTATTTCAGAAGATCGACTCAACAGAAAACTGAGCTTCGTGTGGTCACACTACAGTGGGGAAAAGGGTAAATTTCCCGATCCCCAGTGTACCACAGTCTCCATACAAAGGCTTCGACATTTTGGAAAGTCAATCATATGGTCTTAACCAAATGAAATTCAACTTTCTGTTGAACTGATCTTCTGAAGGGGACCCCTATGAGCATATAACAAAGAGAACTGTATCCTTTTCAATTCTATTCAATTTGTTTTACTTAAAACAAACCTAAACCTCTTCTGGAGATTCCTGACATACACATCCCACACATTTTTACCTCAGGATGACAGCATGTGGTTGCTGGATCTAAGAATATTTTCTGGTAGGATCCTTTTCTAAAGCCTCTGAAATGAGAAGGCATCAGTATTTATGTGAGTCAGCTAGAAAGGTCAAGCCCAAATTTTAAAGCTCTGCCCTTAGGATGTGAGGGCTAGAGGTCTTGGGTATGGCATGAGCTTTAAAGTTGTTATTGTCACAGATGCTGAAACAGGTGTTCACAATGACTTATATAAGACACTGAAGGAGTTGTTTCACTCCTTCTACCTCTGTTTATATGACTAGTCTGGGTAGACCAAGTGAAGTGATCCATCCTGGCTAGGAACTGCCTTTCTCAGAACTTCTGTCCTCCAGTTATTTTTTTTTTTATTGGTTTGTGTATTTATTCTTTTTCTGACAATAATGTATTAAATTAATTCAAATCTGAATCCATTCATAGTCACATCAATATATTGTAGTACAGCTTTTTCCTTTTACTCTAATATAAAGGATAACAGTTATTAAAAACACAATTGTAGTGCGGCAGATAGAAATGTAGTAACGTCTTAGTAAATGTAATGGTTATAGGATGTGTGTGTCTGTGTGTATATGTGTGTGTGTGTGTCTGTGTGTGTGCAAGATGTTGTGAAGTGGCACATTGTCAGAGTCATATCATCAGAGAAAATTGAGATATTTTATATGCAAACAAGTATTAAATGCTATAAAAGCATAGTGAAATTTAATTTTTTACTTTTAAGTAAATAAACTGTCTCATTTTGAAATGAAGTTGGTATAACTTTTTAGTTGGTTAATATACAGATGTAGATGCAGATATAGATACAGATATAGATGTATTTGTAGTTATAGATACAGATATAGATATATTTGTAGATATAGATACAGATATTGATATATTTGTAGATATAGATACATATATAGATATATTTGTAGATATAGATACAGATATAGATATATTTTACTCTGCATTGTACCACTGGTGCTTCTCTTTAACCATCAGGTCTGCCAGGCTCTCCTTATCACCCCCGTGCATTACTCCGACCCTTGCTGTGGGTTGGTGATGAGATCAAGGCATCCTGCCGCAGCATCATGTTACTACTGGGTTTTTTTCTCTAAGTCCTGTCTTTCCCATAACGTCTGCACACATGCATGCAAAGTCTGATGGGAGGATGTGAATTGGGGAAGTGTAGTGTTTCATCCCACTTCCACAGTGCTTTTTCCTATTTAGGACAATGTCTCCTCTTACTTCTCCCCAGTCCCCATGAGAGATCTAACTCGCGGATCAACTTGTCTGCACATTCGCCACCCCCCATACATAAGTTCATGGATAGTTACTAGGCTTGCAGTCCTGGAGACCATTAAGGAGCCTAGCTCAAATTTTCCCGTTGCCCTTAAATACAGTCTGGTTAAGTAACTTATTGATGGTTACACATTAGGCAAGAGGAATCAAACCCTGTACCACAGGAACTACATCTCACAGCCTTTACCCTCTGCGCTATCTTCGAGACTAACTTCAGGATGGGCATGCCCCATTCTTCCCGTGAACTAACCTCAATTAACCACGTTTGCATGTTGAAGCAATGTGGCTATTTTATTTCTGTTCAAAGCATCAATTCTACTGTCTTTTCAAAGTGTGTACCCCTTACTAGTTTTAACCAGGTCTTTTGGATGGATGCCTGAATTCTGCAGAAAGTCTACAAGTGGGAGTGGTAGTTCTAATGAAATATCTGAGTGTAACAGTAACTCTTTAATATTAGGCCATAATTGGAGGTCTACAATCATGACTTTCACTGCAGGCAAAAATGCCATCTGCCCAAGGCTCCTTCACTTCATATTATGCTTTCTTCCTTGGATTTTTCCGACTTCACCACAGCTCTCAGTTTATTATACCCGCAACACAAAGAATACCTACTATTGGACAGCTCACTGGGACCCAAGGCGTAGATCCGACTCTGTAGATAAATTTAGAATGATGCACTTAACACTGAATTAAAGACTTGTAGATTATTGGTCCCTGTTACAATTTGCTAGTCTGTCTTAAATACCATATTATCATTCAGCTTTTCATAGTGTTATATAATCTTAAATGGGTGAGACAGTCAAATCTCACGGTAGAGTTACAATTTTAGCTGTTGAGCTGCTGGGTCTGCTAATTTTGCAGCTTGCTACTAGTCCTTCAGATCTGTCAGAGGTTATGCCCTGGGTTACAACCAGAAATTTATATTTTGTACTTAAACATAATGTTGCTGCCTCCACCACAGAACTCATTTTAAAAATGTACTCAACCCTCTTACTTTTTCCTGTATACATGCACACATGGGACACATTGCTTTCAGCTGCTGCCATTTATAACCATAAAATTCCTGTTTTTACAGTTGTGTTACTCTCACATAAACATGATTTATATAGCCCTGTATTGTAAACATTAGTTAAGACAGTTCTGGACATTCTGTACTTTTGAATAGTAAGGTTTGCGAGAGATTCTTAGAAAAAAAACATACTGATTTATTTAACATTGGATATGCTTAAGATAGGTATACCTTCTAACTCTACTGTTGTTGTGTCTTTCAACTTTTCCCGGTTAGGGGTCGCCACTGTGGAACTCCGGTCCGCTAATGATTGGTAGTTGATTTTTACGTGCCGAGTTACCAGCCCTGACGCACACTCTTCAACGAAGGTACGCCCATTCACGCATGTCTCCACGCAGGAGACGCTCTAGCTGAGAATCGAACCGGACAGCGTCTTACTGGGAGGCGACAATGCTATGGCAGCACCAATTTGTCATATTGCTTAGCTACATTTTGAAAAATTCTGTAAGTTATTCCATATTCTTGAACCTCACTGAATTCATTATCATTATTTAAATCCTTGAACCTCACTGAATTCATTATCATTATTTAAATCCTTGAACCTCACTGAATTCATTATCATTATTTAAATCCTTGAACCTCACTGAATTCATTATCATTATTTAAATCCTTGAACCTCACTGAATTCATTATCATTATTTAAATCCTTGAACCTCACTGAATTCATTATCATTATTTAAATCTTTGAACCTCACTGAATTCATTATCATTATTTAAATCCTTGAACCTCACTGAATTCATTATCATTATTTAAATCCTTGAACCTCACTGAATTCACTATCATTATTTAAATCCTTGAACCTCACTGAATTCATTATCATTATTTAAATCCTTGAACCTCACTGAATTCATTATCATTATTTATATCCTTGAACCTCACTGAATTCATTATCATTATTTAAATCCTTGAACCTCACTGAATTCATTCTCATTATTTCAATCTCACTTCAGATCAAAACCATTAAGAATCAATAGGGAAAAAACTTCAACAGTTTTGTAGCCTAAATCACCCCTAATTTTACAGAATGTTTGTCCAGATGCTGGACCTAAATTGTCTTATGGTCTGTAAGGGGGACATATCTGCGGTCTGTAAATTTCCTACATAAATGAAAATATGTTGCTGTTGCACAAAGTTGGTTCAGCCTGTAAATCAAATGTTAACAATTATCACATAAACATGGCCACATCACCACATCATAAATTCTAAAATAGTACCTTTGGGCTACAGCGTAGTGAGGTATGTTTGACTTGGAGAAGATTATGGAAAAATGTATCAGTTTACAACTTTCACAACACCTGTATGGTGGCAGTTTTATCTCTTGAATCCAGCATGGCTTTCAGGAAGGTCATGAGATATAGGCTGCTTTCCGCGATATTACTGATCACCTGTGCAATAAGATTCTCTTTTTCCTTGATGGTGTATTATACTGACTACTTTCATCCATCTTAGTCCCCTCCCACCCGGCATTGTTTACCTCCAAATGTTCATGTTTTGTGTTGTAGCACTTCCTGCTAATCTTCAGTGATCATTTGGATGAAACAAATCAGTCTTCTTCCCTTCCAATCCGTCCATTGTTGCCTTGTGAACACACAGTCCCAACTGTCTCTCATCCCTAACTAATGATGATCTTTGTTTTTCACTGTTGGATTAATAGCTCCTTGGGATTTCCTGCTATGGAGGCTGTTGGCCAGCCCAAATACCAGAGACTTTAGTCCCTTCCTATTGGTTCAGTGGATGCCCAGTAACAGCAAGATATCAGGGTATAAGGGTAATTGGCTAGTACCATATTTTCAGTTCTTTCTTGTTGTTGGAAGCCATTTGTACTTTGCAAGTGTTGTTGGTGGGTCATAAGCCAGAACATTGAACAGCAAAGATAAGTAGTCCATTGGGGAATGAGTTTGTCTTTCTTTTTAGTCTAAATTCTATTATATATCAATTGCTAAGTTGAATATTCGCCTTGAATGTGGGAAACATATCTCTCAACAACAATTCCACACTCCACACCTGGGTCTGGAACACAGTATGCCCAATTGTCCTCAATGTGCTCATTTTAATTCCAGAATGATTACGTGTTGGGCCTAGTCCTTAGAAAAATATTTAGACAGGAATCAGTGACAGCCAGAGAGGTCCTCAGGGTTCTAGGATTCATGGCATTCTTCATGTTGATGATCCCACGTGTCATGCTACACATGAAGAAAATCCAGTGGTACCTAAATAATGTGTAATGTCAACCTAAAACGAGAACTGGCTTGGTGGATACAGACCTGCCTATGAAACAAAGTTGTTTCCTTCTGTTGCCCCTTAGGCAACCAGATCTTGATCACAAACTCTTCAGACCTAGCCTGGGGTGCTCACTCAATAGATCTTGAAGTACAAAGACAGTGGGGACACAGCACTACTGCAAAAGCCCACCAGTCTAAAGAAACTGATGGTAGTTTACAGAGGTGTGATGGCATTTAAGCAGTTGTGGAAACCATGGACACTGTTGATAAGGACAAGCAATACCTCCATGGTACTTAAACAGTGAGGTACTCACTTCTACCCTCCTTACTGCTTAGCCATGCAGCTGTGGGAAGAGGCACAAACAATGGGTTTGCACCTGATAGCACAATACCTACCAGAGGAGAACAACAACCTGGCAGATTATATGAGCAGGTCTTCATTAGACCCTTATGAATGGATGGTAAAGAAGTCAATTTTCAACAGTATCACAAGCGAGTGGAATGTGCTAGAAGTATGCTTTTTTGCTTCAAAACAAAACAAGTGACTACTGAAGTCTTGTACAAGTGCCAAAGCCAATCATGACTGGAGGATGGATGCCTTTTCCTTGGCACGGACAGGTCTATTTCTGTATGCATTCTCTTCCATACCTCTCATCCCCAAGTTACTAATTAAGATCAGGGAAGAAGAGCTGAGGATGATCTTGATAACACATTTTTGGCTAAGGCAGCATTGTTTCCCCCTGTTGTACAATATAAGCAAACTAGAACTGTAGCTACTTTTACAAGGAGGTGGACTTCTTGACCCCGAACAAAGGGAAGCACCATACACCCCAGTGGCAGTCTGGTTAATATGATCTTTCTCTTTCAGGGTCAGTTATTCAACGAGGATGCCTCATGTATTTTAAAAAATGCTTAGAAAGCCCAGCTCTAGGAAGTCTTGCTTTTAAAATTGGAATAGATTTATTATTTGGTGCAAAAACAAGGGCCATCAACCTTCACTGGCATGTTTGCCCTTGGTTCTCACCTACCTAACCAGATTTTTCTCTAAAGAACTCTACTGTTTATCCATTAAATGCCATTACTCTATTTAGTCTGCCATCTCTGCCTGCCCTTGTAATCTCCTCTGTTTTCTCAACCTGTCATGAAAACGATTCCTTACAATCAGCTTCAGCCACCCAGGAGAGCCCTGATGTTCATCATGTTTCACTGTTGCAGTCATTACACTTGGGTTATACTGCTGACAGGCTACCCGCAGTCGGCCCGAGTTCCAAAGTCTTGGTCCGGCGTCAGTTGCTGTCGCCTCTTCCCTGACGTCAGTACGCCAGGGGTATAAAAGATGCAACCAACGCCATTTTCTTCAGTCTTTCTTGCCGCGCGGTGCCCGAAGCAAAAGCAGTTCGCAAGTGCCGATCGGCCGACTCCTGAGATTTTTGAAATTGAGTTTCAGAACCAAAGTCTTCAATAAAGCTAAGTACCCCGTTGGGGAAACTTTTTCTTGCTCCAGACCGATGTCAGTAAAAGTTAATAATTGTATTTCTTGTGGGAAGCAAATACCTCATAAGGACTTTCACTCTTACTGTATTCCTTGCCTAGGCCCTGACCACAACGTTACGAGTTGTCAGTTTTGTGCTAGATTCAATAAACGCACTATTAAATGTCGGTTTGATTTTGCTTTACATTATTTTGGCTGAAGGTTTAATTACATAATGCCGTCGGAACGACCGATGACTGGAATTTATAAAAAACGCAAAGACAAAGGAAAGGACAGACATCCGAGGTCCAAAACCGACGACGAAGCCTCTTCTAGGCCAGTCGCCGGTTCTCAGTGAGGCACTTTTGCAGCCACTGACACCCGCTACCTCAGAGCCACAGGCCGTATCCAACAGCCACGTGGAGACACCGAGGCCTGTGGAAACTCAACGTATTGGGCCTACGGAAACTATTCCCTCAGATGGGTCCAGAGCCGCTGAGCAGGCATCGGCTTCTGAGGGTGTTTTCAGACCTTCACAACTTACAATTAAGCCCACTACAGCAGCCAAGGCAAAGTCAAAAACACCATTAAAGACAAGGAAACAAGTACAGCATTCTCCTGGACAGTCATCCATGCCAAAGAAACAGATGCTTAAAATGGCCGAAGACCTAATTACTTTAATCGGGTTCCCATCCCCCTCCTGACAAAAGACCTAGGCAAGACACTGACTATGATTCCTCTGACCAGGTTTCTATTTCCTCTGATACCTCTTCTGATCAGAGATATTCTCTCCCTCCCTATGAGGACTCAGATGCAGAAGAGTCTATACCTTCAGCCTCTCCGCCTGAGGATTATTCTTTTGGGGAAACCCTGCACACCATGAGGGAGCATTTCCATTGGGAGAGCCAGGATTATTCAGAATCCAAGAAAAGGCTCAGAGACTTTCTTTTATTGCCTCAGCACAAGCCCCTGGCTATTCCCCCTGTGCTTGATATTGTTGATGATGTTTTCTCTGAATACAGTCTGTCTCCTGATTCTTTAACCCCTGCACCAGTCAAGCCAGACAGGTACTACAGGGTCCCTGACTCTCATAAATGTCTTTACAAAAACCCTGCTGCAGATCCAGAAATAATTTCTCAGGGTCCTAAAGGGGATAAGGCTTCCACTGCTAAAAATCCTGTCCCCTCGGATAGGGATTCCAGAGCTCTGGACAGATGGGGGAAAAAAGTTTACACTTCTGCTACTTTAGCTGTAAGGGCTTTAAATTGCCAGTTTCACATGCTTAAATATCAACAGTACCTCATGTCATGTCATTGTTAAAACAGAAAATGGTTTCAAACTCAGAAAGTCCTGACAGTAAGGAAATGCAGGATTTATTGCATGCAGCTGAACAAGTGGGAAAGCATACTCTACAATGTGGTTTTGATTCATTAGAGGCTTCTTGAAGAGCTGCAGTTACAGGCTCTGTTATTGAAAGGCATGCTTGGTTGAAAGAACAAAGTTTACCTGACCATGTTAAAGTAAAATTATTGGATGCTCCACTACAGCATGATATTTTATTTGGTGTTAAGGCAGAAGAGGTGTTAAAGAAAATGGAGGATAAAGCAAAATCAATGCAGACAGTAAAGGATTTCTTACAGGTTCAACCACCTAGGTTTAGCAGAAACTGGCCTTCAAAAAATTGGTCCTTTCCAGTGTCAGACAGGCCACAAAGAGGCAGATACAGATGCCCAAGAGGCAGATCTCAGCCCCAAGGCTCCTACAGTCCTAAACAATGGGATGCTTCAGCCGCCAAAGGAGGGGAAGACAAATCACAACCTTATATGAAACAGTCCCAATGACTTCCCTCTACAGATGCCAAGCACTTACCTTTTGGCAGCACCCCTAGGGGAAAGCTAGCACTTTTCTCAAATAATTGGCACATAATCACCCAGGACAAATGGGTACTGAATATTGTTTCTCAGGGTTACAGGTTCCACTTTCACACGCTTCCAAAATCAAAAGGTATGCCGGACCTGCCACAAAACCAATGGGCAGAGGCGCAAAAAACAAATTGCTGCTCTCATGGACATGGGAGCTATTCAAAGAGTACCACAGCAAGAACAGGGACAAGGATTTTACTCAAGACTTTTCTTAGTACCCAGAAAGGACAAAGCCTGGAGACCAATACTGGACCTGTCAATCCTAAATACTTTCCTGGATGTTCCAAAATTCAAAATGTTAACACTACAGCAACCTCTACCCATGCTGGGCAAGAAGGCTTGGCTAGTTACTTTGGACCTCAAGGAGGCATACCTGCATGTCCCAATCAGACAGTCTTGCAGAAGATACCTCAGATTCATAGCAGGCTCAATGCATTACCAATTCTCTGCACTGCCCTTTGGCTTATCTACTGCGCCCAGGGTCTTCACAAAATGCCTGGCACCAGTAATTGTAGTTTGCAGACAAAAAGGAATTCAAATATATCCCTACTTGGACGACTGCCTTATTCAAGCAGAGAGCAAGGACATTCTACTAAAGCATCTGGCGTTTGTAAAAAGATGACTAATTTGCCTAGGGTACACAGTAAATGAAAAGAAATCAAAACTAGTGCCCTCTCAAGAGATAATATTCCTGGGTGCAAGCTTAAATACAACTGCCCAGATGGCTTATCTCACATCAGACAAACAAAGGCAACTGACTCATTACTTTCAAATGATGGCAACAAAAACCCAGCTCCCTGCAAGAAAAATTCTGCAGGCCCTGGTCTTCATGGCATTCTGCATTCTACTAATTCCATATGCAAGATTGCATATGAGGAAACTACAGTGGTATCTAAAAAGTGTTTGGACTCAACATTGTCACAGCCTGGAGCCAATCATAACTTTAATTCCCTGCCTACAACAGGAGTTTCGATGGTGGTCCCAGGCCTGTCACCACAACAAGGGACAGCCTTTCACTTTACCCACAGCCAGGGAGGCAATAACAACGGATGCATCGGATTATGTCTGGGGGGCACATATGGCAGGAAAATGTATTCAGGGCACGTGGCCCAAGGAACAAATGCATCTTCACATCAATCAGAAAGAGATGCTGGCTGTACGAAATGCCCTGACAGCTTTCAAGGACCTACTACATCCAAGACAACTACTAATAAAGACAGACATTACCACAGTTATGTGGTAAATAAACAAGCAAGGGGGCACACGTTCCTACCCCCTATGCAGGCAAGCCATGACTTTGTGGAACACAGCACTGACCTATCAAGTACATCTGCAGGCACAATTCCTGCCAGGAACAAAAAATACACTGGCAGACGAACTAAGCAGAAATCTCATGGACCCTCATGAATGGAAACTAAATCCACAGGTGTTCAGCATGATAACAAGGAAATGGGGCACCCAGACATAGATCTTTTTGCCTCCCCTCACAATTGCCAATTACAGAAATTCTGCACAAGAACTTATCACTCTCAAGCATGGAAAGTGGATACTCTATCATTCAGCTGGAAAGCCCTGACAGTCTATGCCTTCCCTCCAATGCCTCTTCTTACCAAGGTGCTCCTAAAAGTCAGACAAGAAAGGCCAAAAATTATCCTGATTGCCCCATACTGGCCACGCCAGCACTGGTACCCAATCCTAAAGAGCTTGTCTCAAGGCCCAGCTTGGCCTTTACCTCAAATTCCTCATCTTCTGACTCAACAAAACAATCAGATTCTGCACAGTCAACTCAGAACCTTAAATCTGGCAGCATGGCAGATAATGTAGCCACTCAGACTGCACCTCTCTCTAAAGCTGTTATGGATGTCATTTTAGAAGCCAGGAGGCCCAGCACTAGGAAATCTTATGCAGAAAAATGGAAGAGATTGTGTGCTGGGAACCAGGCACAAGGGCTCGAACCACTTGTTCCAAATATACCTCAGATTTTACAATACCTAACTGAGATGCTGGACAAAGGCCTATCTTTCTCATTAATTAAAATCCATGCCTCTGCCATTTCAGCTCATTACAATACGGAACCTCCTATTTTTTTCACATCCTCTACTAAGACAGTACCTCAGAGGGGCAAAAAAACATAAGACCCCCAAGGAGAGTACCAGTACCAACTTGGGATCTCAATTTTGTTTTAGAAAAACTCACACTGCCTCTTTTTGAACCAGCCAGAACAGCTGATATAAAATTCTTATCATGGAAAACTGCTCTACTCCTAACAATAACTTCAGCAAGAAGAGTCTCAGAGTTACAGGCATTAATGGCTGTGGAACCTTTCATCATTTTTCACCAAGACAGGTTTTCTCTAAGGACAAACCCAACATTCATGCCAAAAGTGGTTTCCAATGTGGCCCGGAACCAAACCATTCATTTACCAACTTTCTTCCCAAATCCCCAGAATGAAGGGAAGAGACTTCCGCACGCTTTGGATATACACAGACAGCTACGATTCTACTTGGACAAAACAAAAGCTTTCAGAAAAACTGAGCAACTGTTTGTAGCCTATGCTGCAGGATCACAAGGAAAGCCTATCACAAAGCAGACAATTTCAAAATGGATAGGACACTGCATCCGCTTCTGTTATGCACAACATGGCAAATCAGTGCCTAAGGACATTAGGCCACATTCTACCAGAGCAGCATCCACTTCAGCAGCCTTTCTCAGAGGAGTACCAACCAAAGACATTTTAGAAGCCGCGTCCTGGAGCTCAGTGCACACTTTCACCAAGCACTATCACTTACCTCTCTACTCTAAATCCAGAGCAGGCTTTGCCACTGCAGTTCTGCAGGGCCTGGTAACCTCTCCAAATCCAATTTAGACCCAGCCGCCCAACCTCAGCTTTGGGATTCAACCCAAGTGTAATGACTGCAACAGTGAAACACGATGAACGTAGTACAGTTGTGTACCTATCATAAATGTAGATGTTCGAGTGTATTCACTGTTGCAGTCCAGGTTACCCACCCACCATCCCCCTTTTCATTGCTGGGACTTTTCTGTACATCTGAACTCTATACAACCTATGTGGTGTATTTGCTTGTAGATGAAGGAAATGTTTATATTAGTACATGCATGCTTTTTGGCATAATTTTATTTTTCCAGCCTTCCTATCTGGGGGCACCTGACATCTGGGGCAAGAAAAACTGAAGAAAATGGCGTCAGTTGCATCTTTTATACCCCTGGTGCACTGACGTTAGGGAAGAGGTGACAGCAACCGACGCCAGACCAAGACTTTGGAACTCGGGCCGACTGTGGGTAGCCTGCCAGCAGGATAACCCAAGTGTAATGACTGCAACAGTGAATACACACGAACATTTACATTTATGGTAAGTACACAACTGTATTTTTCCTTCTGGGACCTCAGTTTTGTTCTGGAAAAGCTCATTCTGATCCCTTTTGAACCAGCAGCCTAAAAAGATATTTATTTATTTTTATTATTTTACATTTGTTTACTGGGAAAGTCTGACTTGGAACAAAGCAAATTTTCATCAGAGGCCCAGGGAGAAACACTCCAGATGCATGTCTTTTTAACGTGGGAGGAAACCGGAGTACCCAGAGGAAACCCACATGAATGCAGGGAGGACATGTAGACTCCACACAGAATGCACCCCGGCCAAAAATCAAACCGAAGAACCTCTTGCTGTGAGGTGTCACTGCTACCACTGCACCACTGCAACATCCAAGTATCACATCCTTAACTTGGAAAATGCCATTTTTAGTTGTTGTCACTTCAGATCATAGAATCTCAGAACTGCAGGTTCTAATATGTAAAGACACTTTATTGGATTTCATTCTGACAAAAGTTTCACCCGAGGACTAATCCCACCTTTAACTCCATGGTGGTTACTAAATTCTGCTTAAATTAGGCCTTTCATCTCCTTGCCATCTTTTTAAACCATCACTACACAGGAGAAATAATTCTGTACTCCCTAAAATACACAGGCAACTCAGATATTATCTGGACAGATTTAAAACTTTCAGAAAGTCATTTCATTTTTTTGTGGCCTTTGTGCCTAGTTAACTAGGTAAACCTGTTAACAACAAGACCATTTCTAAATGGATCTCCAACTGCATTATTTTCAATTACAGACAAAGGAGGTTTCACTCACTCAACCAGAATAACTGCTACCACTGCTCCTTTCATCAGAGGAGAAATTCTGGAAGCAGCCACATGGTCTTTAGTCCACAACTTTACTGCACACTATAATCTGGCATCCTCTTCCAGAGCCAGTTTCTCTGCAGTCCTGCATGACCTTTCTTCTTCCTCCACTCTTTAATCCGCCTTCCATCCATCTCTTCAAGCTTTGGGAATCCTCCTAAGGAGTTATTACTGCAACAATGAAGCACAATGAACATAGTACAGTTCTGTATACTTACCATAAATACAGATGTTTCAGTGTTTTCACTGTTGCAGTAGTCTCCCCCCTCCTTCCCTCCCCTCTGTCTCAGCTAGGAGGTGGGGGTGGGAATCTCTTCCCTTTTTCCTCCTTGACAGGGCCACGTCTCTTTACTTTTTCTTTTCCCTCTGGTCCCACTAACTATTCCTTGCTGAGGATTGTGGTGTCTTTTAGTGCTCCTGATCTAGGACTCAGAGTGAAGACTCCAGTGCTGAGTGGTATGAACAACCTGAAAATATGGTATCAGCTGATGACCCTTATAGCCTGATGTCCTAACATCAAAGGGGAGGGCATTTGCTGAACCAAGAGGGGATAAGTGGTGTCTTTTAGTGCTCCTGATCAAGGACTCGGAGTGAAGACTCCAGTGCTGAGTGGTACGAACAATCTGAAAATATGGTATGATGACCCTTATGGCCTGATGTCCTAACATCAAAGGGGAGGGCATTTGCTGAACCAAGAGGGGATTAAAGTTTCTGGTATTTGGAATAGTCAAGGGCTTCCAGAGCAGGAAATCCTAAGGAGTTATTACTACAACTGCGAAGACCCTCAGACATCTGCATTTATAGGAAATGTTGTACTTTATACTTCTTATTCGGTTTTCTCGCATAACTTAAATTTCTTCTGGCCAGAGGCAGATCATGGTCAAATGGAGCCCTGAGCAGGGTAGTGCACCAGGACCTACCAGCCATGTCACAGTCCTTGGCTAATTCTCCCTGATTTACATTTTGATTCCAAATGCTGAACAGCAATAGCTGAATATCAAAGGTGGCTGATAGATTATTCTGCAGTCTGGTAGACTGGATTACTGTTTACATTACCATAAACTGCCTGGATGGTTATGGTATGTTTAATGTGGGTGACATTAAGTTTCTGGAAGACTACTGGAAATGTTATCTTTCTTATAAAGGAGTTTCAGACCAGAAAGACAAATAATTCCAATGCATTTTACTTCACTAGTAATACACAGTAATGTAAAGATGAAACTAGAGCCCAAAGGCAAAGTTCAAGTTGCAGTGTTATACTGTTTCAAATTCCAAATGAATCTAACTTGATTTTTCTTTTCATAATGTTTCTTCCAGCCCAACCCCATTTTTTCCATCCAGTAAACCATCTAAGACAGTCACAATCTCATTCTGTTATGTACATAATATTTAAATAACCTTTACCCATTAGTTAATGTCCCATGCTCCGCCAAACAGATATCCTGCGATGTATTACTGATAACCCATTTACCAAAAACATAACACAGTGGGGACTAGAAATGTCTCATCCCCCCGCTATGACATCTTGAGATTTTTACAGGTGGTGTTTACCAGGAAATCTCCTTAGAATGCATTTGAAGTTGACAGCATCAATGTTATGTGCTCACAGAAAATACTGTACTTTTTGACAAGGTCTTAAGTATCTTTGACAGGTGCAAGTATGTGTGCTGGCCAGGCATAACTCCTTCAGTATGAATGCTTAATGCTTTATTTTAATCACAGGCTAAACAGGTGAGTGAGCTGTTCCAATGCAGCATGTTTTAGACCAGAAAGGCAGGGGTAAATGTGATTTATAAAGGAAATTGTTCTTGAAAGGTGTAAGGAAATTAGCATGTCCAGTAGACACAAACACAGACACTAAGTGCATATAGACTGTATATGTATAGTAAGTACTGGGCAGGATTGAACCCAGGAACCTTGGGTATGAAACATACTTTTAATCATATGCCACAGTACCACTTTGGGTGATCCACTGACAAGTGACCAGAGATGCATCAGGATATGCCCAGTCAACAAAGTGAAAAAAAAAAAGCATAAAAAGCACAGTATCAAAAGTCGCGTCTATTTTACAATGTTGAAACATCGTAATATCGAACACCTAACCTCGACCTGCATTCATTGAAACCCATTTACTCGAATTGATGAATACTTACAGTGCAAAAAAACTCTTTCCCCGCAATCCCACATAACTAACCTAACCTAAAACAACCCCACCCATATTGGGGTTCTTCGCCTCGCACACCCCCTCCATTGTTGGGTCTGTTCCTCCCACACCCCCCTAACTAAATGTACCAAATCTGAGATTGCACTACAGTGGAGAAAAAGGCAACACAGTGTAGTTGGCCAACTACATCTTTGCCCTGGAATTATTCATCGATTTGTGTAAATAAGTTTCGATGAATAAGGTTCAATGTTTGGGTGTTCGATATTACGATGTTTCGGCGTCGTAATATAGAACCCAAAAGTCGGTGGGATGTCAGGCTGCTAGGAGAGAGGAGAGAAATCATCGCACAGGAAGTAGGTATAATTTTTCACTATACAGATAACAGAGGAAGCCATGCTTGGAATACAGAATACCATCTCTCATGCCAAAGAAAAGGCAGTGGCAGGACATGATAATGGCAGCCATGATCGTCAGTGGTAAGTAGGAGGTAGAGATCAGAAGGAAGAATGGAGGGAAAAAGAAACAAGTAAAACTGGCACATGAAAGGACAAAAGTGAGAGTGAGACTAGAGGAAACAATTTATTAAGGAAAGGCTGTGAAAGTCCTGGAGTGCATTCCAGGAATTGATAGTGTTGTTGTGCAGATTAGCAGTATAATTCACGAAGACTGGGATAGTTGAAAGGACATAGGTGATGGGGCAGCTGGCTTACTTTAACATTTGGAAGACTTCATGGACTTTCTTCTCCTTTTTTATCATCTTCATATGTTTGCATAGTCATATATTAAACACTTGCCAGATTACATGGCCAATTGTTTATTTAAGTGCTGTAACTACTCATATGTGCTTTCTATGACTTTCTGTGATCTTTTTATGTATCACACCAACAATACATCGTATTGAGTAATCCCTAACATTGTGACAACGCATTACTTACAGAATATCCTCCTGTGTCAGTGTACATGGCAGCTACTTCATATCAGTGCATATTGGAAACCGGATGCTGTAGTAGATGCATTGTCAACATATTCTGATTGGGACAGTTTTATTTGTGACTTGGAAGAAAATCTCACAGTTATTATCTCCATCTTTTCCATCTAGTAATGAGTACAGCAGCAAAATATTATCTGTGGAGCAGTTCTTCCTTGCACTTAGAAATGCTGATAATTTATAAAGCTGTGCTGTATGGCATTGTCTGTTTGTCTGTTTTCACTGGCATGATGTACTGCTTTGGTAGTGCCTAGTCTTCTACTTCTGCAGACACAGGAGTTACACGGTAATACAAATACTTTGTTTTGTGGTTTTATGTCCATGAGGGTCAAGCTCTATTTCTAGATTAGGATTAGTTATGTCCTTGCATACTGTTTCTCATGTTGGAACAGAGAAAGAGTTCTTGCCTTACTTGTTCTTTGCTGTGGTTATCACCATTTACAGGTGACTGCAGCTGAATTGTTTTCTTTGGGTACTTCACTGAAAGCCAAAATAGTTTTCAATTTTCTCTGCATGAGTTGGACGTAATCCAGAAATTTCTTAAACTGGCTTTGTAATTGCTGGAATCATTTCTTGAGATACCTGCACAATTTATGCAACAAAGATTTGTAGTCTGTGGTGTATGTAACAGTGCAATATCTAAGCATATTCTATAACTCAGATCATTGTATTTACTGAGTAGTTCACATTCTTTGGTTTGCTAATGTATTTGTTCTGCTCAACATACTGAAATATGTATTCTGGATACATACAATATTCATTTACAATGAAAAACAGTGTTTTGTGACCTCTCCTTAATTATGATGGATTGTGGGTAATAGCACTTCCATTTAGGACACCATATTCATTTTCCATGTTTGTTTCTGCTGTTATGATGTGACTAGTACTTTACTCCACTGTCTTCTTTTGGAAAGCTGAAGTGCCATTTGCAAGTTATGATTCCTGTTGTAACTCACTTAGATTTTGGTAGGGGATGATAAAATATTGAATTCAATGCTTGCTTCTGCCTCAGTCAATTAAAAAAAGTGTTATTTGCACATGTAATGTTAGATCAGAAAAGTATCTGTCTGCCATTTCTGAGGTGTACAGGGATAAAGCCTAGAGACTATAACACAGGTAGCCCAAGTTCAAGTAGTCACTTTGGCAGCAGTAGGAGCTGGTGGGGGAGGGTGGGAGTGGCTCGCTGCTACTGTGTTATTCATCTTGGGGAGAGGGAGGTGACCTCTGGCTCACCACAAGTGTGATGCCTAATGGGACTGGGTAGCTGACAGGAATTTGGTGTGAAGAGGTATGCTTCCCCTTGGCAGACAACAGTGACAGAGCATGGAGTAGATGCCAAGGGAAGTGCTTCTAGGGGGAGAGGTTAGGCTATCTGCGCATGACAAGCAAGCTAGTCTGTTTTCTACTTTCCATCTCTCATCGGGGAATAAGGAGCTGATAAGGATTCCTGAGCAGGAACAGTTGGGAATAGCTGTCTCCTGCCCCTCTCCCTGAACAGATGCACCTAATGGGTGTTGATACTGGAGCCAGAGAGTCAGGTCTTGTGGGTGAGCATAAATTAAATAAATAAATGGGAAAAAAAAGATGTATTGCTCTGACATGTTTTCTACTGTAATGATGCGTTTGTTAATTTCAAACAAAGCTGTCTTTGTTCACCATTTTACTTAGAATGTCACTGAAGTCTTGCAGAGTTCCTGAACACTAATCCTATAGCAGTTTATATATACATGCCTTTTTCTTCAACTATATATAATAGCTAATATATGTTACTCAATCATTGTAGTCAGCACTTATGTGGCAAATTTAAGTTTTCAGGACAGCTTTATGATGTGTTGCAGTATCTTCAGTTCAAATTTTGATACCATTTTTCACTTTTCCTTTTTGCTGTTTCCTGTTATTTGTTTATTTATTTATTGCAAAAAAAAAAAAAGTGTAAACAAATCAGTCAAAGTCTTTTGTTTCATCGGGTGACATAAAATTGATGAGAAGATGTTTTCAGCTCACCAGTTGCCAAAGAGCACAAAGTTTGTGAAAACAAATTTGTAACTGCATTAACACAATAAAATGTTTAAAGCAATGTACATGCAAGCCATCCTGCATATTTATTGCCCATCTTAAACCTTCTTGTAAGTATCTGTTCCCCACATGAGTTAGCTGTCAGGATATAGGAACAGAAAATAGTGGTAAATAAAATATTGAACATGAAGTGAGTAAGAGGTGGAAACATAATATGCTTGATTTGGAGGGAGATACAGTAGTAGTCCAGACTGCAAGGCAACAAAGACAGAGATCATAAATTCACTTAACCCAGATCCCTGATGCTGAGTTTATTTTGAGAGCTGGGGGTCATCCGTATCATGAGTGGGCATAGAGGTCATCTGCTGCTAGGAACTGAGAGACTTATTTTGTGCCACTGTCCCACTGGCTGTGTGAAGTTTCTGTAACTCTTCAGGAGTGCATTTATATATATATAGCTTCCAGAATGCTGAGGTATCAGAAATGAACATGTGCAATGATTACTTCTAGCAAGGTGGTTTGTAACAGAGGCACTGTATTTCTTCCCAACTTCCTATCAGAAAGAAGTTGGATATAGTAAGGGAGATGTAGGAGTTTCTTTTCAGGCTGTACTTAGATAATGTGCTTAATATAAAATGATTTGACATAAAATGATTTACTAGCTACAGCTGCAAATGTGGATGAGGCAGACTTCTTTGCCTGCAAGTACAGCGTAATCATTCCAAGACATTGTACAAGGATGGGTAGTGTACAGGTTATGGAGCTCCCTCGATGTATAATATTTACTTTAGTTGGTGCAGGAGTGGGTCTTTCATAGTACAGGAAATTATAGTGGTCTGACAGTGACAAAACTGAAATATAAAGCAGTGTGTTCTTGATGCAAAAGTTTAATTATATTAATAAGATCAGAATGCCAAGACATCAAGGTCCTCATACAAATTACTAACAAAGAAAATATGTCATTAATGTATATATCTGTGTAACTGAATTTTCATACAAGTTATCTCAGCTGTGCTTGTAATGTGGCATATACTGAGGCAGTTCCATGTTTTTCAGGTTTGTTATTTGGAAAATGATAAAGGAGTATTAACTTTTTGTTTTCTGTTCTTTAGCGTCATTTGTTTTGCAATAGCTCTTACTGCAGATAATTAAAATCCTGTTAGAAATGTATGCATGCGTTTTTAGGAACAGTTATATGGGTACATAATACATCAGTTTGTGTGAACTGAAGGCTGATTGCAAACTTTATTCCTGTATCACTATGTTTCATAGCAATGACTTGCCAGCTTGTCAGTTACCCACTCATAACAACAGAGATCCAGAAAATGATTACAGACTATGTGTCATCATCAGGGGAGTGTATAGGCCATAAAATAAAGATGCTTTCATTGATGGGATTCCACCAAGTACAGAAAACACCCTCATGGCTGCCACTGATACTAAACACACCAAAAAGAACCAGAATATGCACATATCAAGTGAACTGAAAACTGTCTCAACTTAAATGTAGAAATGTACAGTGTAGTGGCATTTGTCAATAAAAGCTATTTTCACCTCGTATGTTACTCCTGTTTTAAAAAATGTGGGCATAAGAAACCTGTGAACTTATCTGGGAAATTCTTTCTCATTCGATCAGCATGCTTCCATCGTAATCAAGAAATCCTTCTGTCTGGCTAAGTTAATTTCCAAGGGAATATTTTCAACGTCTAAAGAGGTCATCCTGCCACTGTACTCTTCCCTTATCATATTCATCACTGAATACAGAGCTTGTCCCATTTGGTATGCATAAATTAAACTATACTGCTCAACTAGAATGGCCCTAAAGTTGCCTTACCAAGAAAATGAAAGGCCTTAAATCCTTCAACCATCCTGATAGATGAGCACATTATACTGAGCAGCCTTTTCCAAGGTGACCTGTGTCTTCATTCGTGGGCCATGAAAGACCCAGGCTGACCTCCTGTTTCCTTGAAAAAACAGTGGCTCTACAAAACCTCACACTACAGCCCTATATCTACAACAACAAGTGGATGAGATTTACTGGAGAGATATATTATGGAATTAAGTGTTAGGGTTAGCACCTATTACTAAAGAAAGCAGAGGGCTCCACTCTTGCACCACCTTAATAATGGGTGCTAACCCTAATCGTAATGCTGCCCTTTCCCCCAACACTAACCCTACAACTTAACATAATTAAAACCTTACTGTAACACTACCACTGTACAAGACAGACCCAGAAACACAAACATTCACAAGCACACACATATCTATCCCCTAACCTGACCCTGACACCAACCCTAAAATACATAAATTTGTACATAAACATACAACACCTATCTGCTGTCATCCCCAACTCTAACCCTAACTCTCTCTCACACACACACACATATATATATATATATATATATATATATTTATGGCCTTCATAAGGTCGAACTTTTAAAAGCTTGACTATTATGTGGCTGAGACCATATGATCAAACTTTTAAAAGTTCGAATGGTCTGAATGGGGATCTCCAGAGCACGGAATGGGAAGATTTCCCTTTACCGCAATGTAGTGCGATCTTGGAGAAGGTATATTTAAATAGAGGGGGTGTTGGCACAGCCTCACACGTGGTGGGTGCCGGGGAGCTTGCCCCTTGCTAGCACTGTTTAGTTTTTTTTTTTTTTTTGTTTATTTTTTTTTTCACGTTTGAACATTCAAATCTTCGATCATATGGTCTCGGCCATATGAAAGGCAAACATTTGGGTGTTCGATTATGTGAAGTAGACCCATATATATATATATATATATATATATATATATATATATATATATATATATTTATATATACACACACACAAACACACAGGTATCCATATGTGATGGGTCTATAAAGTATAGAAGCACATAATATATATATGTGTGTGTGTATATGTATATATATATATATATATATATATATATATATATATATATATATATATATATATAGGTACACATGCATTTTGAAAGTATATTATATATGTATATATATATATATATATATATATATATATATATATGTGTGTGTGTGTATGGATTTGCAGACTCGGAAAGATGTGTGTGTGTGTGTGTGTGTATCTGTGTGAGAATGTGTGTGGTATATTTGCCCCATTCAGATGAGTGGGCCAGCAATGAAGAAAAAAAAAAAAGACGTGATTGGGTATGAAGATGGCCAATATCAAACCCTCAAAATAAGTAACTGTAGAGTGTAGACAACTTCATATTGTTTTATCCTAACCTGCATTGTCAATCTGTAAGAACATAGAAGAAGCCTGTCCTCCCCCTCAGTAAGTAAACAGCAATTCTCTCATCCTTAAGAAGTTCCTGTGACACGCCATCAAGTCCATTAGTGAAAAGGTAGAGAGAGTGTACCCGCTTTTTGTAAACATTTTTAATTCTGAAAGCATGAGTTTATATATAAAAAAAAAAAACACTCATATACAGGCACTGGATCCTGAAAAGTCCACCCAAATAAACTAAATTGTAACAACAACAACAAAAAGTGTTTTGCATGGCGGTAAGCCCCTTGTGCCTCTTAATGGTTTATAATAAATCCAGTGTTGCACAACAATGAAGAATGGGCAAGCATCCAGTAAGTTTAGCATTTCATTTTTCAATACTAGCTTCCCTCTAGTCAAGATTGACACACTTTGTGATACCACTTTTTTCTTATTCAGTATTGTGAATCCAGCAAATTATACAAACCACTTTGAGAATCCAACCACTGTAATAACAGCATTTGAATAAAATGCACTTTGATGTCTGTACCTTGATGTTTGTATATTCAGAATTAATTGTTACATCAAACAAACTACATTTTCCAGGCTGCCCATAAAGGACAACACTCTTCAAAGCATTCTTGTTTGGAGGACCACTGAAATAAGGAACATAGGAACAATACTTGGCAACTGATCACAATGACCAAAAGAGGCCTAGCCATATACATCTTTAAGCAGATGCACTTAAAAGTTCTTGTCAACCTTTACAAGCACTTAACTGTGCCTGTCTTCCAAATCAAGCAGATTGCATATGATAACCCTGGTGTAAATTCATGTCTACCTATACAATCATCAAGATTAACTTAAAGGCAAAGTAGAATTTTTACTTGAGCTATACAATTAACTTGTTTTCCATATGCTGGGAATACATTAAGCAAGAAACCTTCATTGAGTCTTGCCTTTTTTGGTGTAAGACTGGATATATATACAGGTTGTGACGATGTGAGGTATTGCCAGCTATACCAGGAGAAGTAGGTTCATAGATGTAGAACGTATGCCAACATAGCTAGCTGTAGTTTTGTAAAGAATTATATGTCATTTGTATATCAAACTGATTGGTACAGATGCTTCTGTTAAAAACTGCATTTGTAAAGCTGTTCGTTTTAAAAATGTACCAACAGTGTGTCCTGCTGGACAGCAAAGATATACACCTGCATGTCAGACTGTATTATAACTATTGAAATGAATACTGTAGTAGAAACAGCAAACAGGACCAGCACTAAGGTTAACCATTTTGGAGATAAAAATCAAATCCAAACCAGCATCAAAAAAACTCCAAATATCGGGCATGTTGAGCTTAACATGTACATACTGAAGAAGGGCAACTGTCTGAAAGCCATAGCTGGCCTTAGGCATAGGCCAACTAGGCATCCGCCTAGGGCACTGCTCTAGCAGGGGTGCTTTTCCATTATTTATTTGGTGTAGGTAGACCAGGATAGGGGCACCAAGTGGTGTGGTGGGGGGCGCGGTGGAGCCCTTTTGCCTAGGGCACCAGTTGACCTAAGGCCGCTCCTGAAAGCTTTGTGGTATTATGCAATAAGCTTGTATATTCCTGATTATACTCAATGTGTCTGATATGTGGAGTTTTTTGCTCGTTGATTTGAAATTAATACTGTATCAGAGGCTACTGGAAGAGAAGAAGTTAATCTCAGTCCAGTTAACTTTGAAAAATAGTATGAAATTAATTTACTTAATTTAGGACACAAAGATTGTATCTTACAGTTCTTATTGCAGCCAGAGACGAAATGTCTGTGCTAGAGAATGATTTATTAGCTCCTGTAGGAAGACTGGAAGTGTTTTATTTTTGATGGCTTCCAGAAGCTGCAACAGATCTTAGCAAAGCTGTATGTGTTCGTATTATTGACATATATGTGCGAGATTCTGGGTCACTTGGTAGAAAAGGGGGTAGTATGGGAACCAGAAGTCAGATGGCCAGATGTATGTGATATCATTCTGTAATCAGGACATAAAAAATATGTTTTAGTACTAGATGAGACTGAGTCTCAGAGCAATCTGTTCTTGGAACCTGGCAAAGAAGGAAGCCCACTCACCTACTTTATCTTGCCTTGCTGTAGTAAGTGAATCAGGAAATAATAATTCTTTAGATCAGTCAAGAAAATATAGTGGGATTAGCTAAGTATTGTTTTTCTTTATCTGTGTGAATCTGTTCACCTGTGTTATTTTAATATTTCCTGTGACTGAAACTCTGGTGTTTATTGTAAATAGATATTTAATATTTTAATTGTTCTTTTATTATTTGTTATTAAATGTATTTAACCTTTTCATTGTGTCTGGTCCTTTAGAGAATATTTTAACCTTTAAGAGTACTTATATGTTTTTGGTGACTCTGTGGTCACTCCTGAAAGCCTTACTACATTGGTCAACCACTATCATTGGTATTAATATTAATTTCACTCAGTAGAATTGGGTACCCTTGTAAGAGCCTTAGAGTAGCTGGCTTTGGAGTGCCTGGTGGCAGTGTAACTAACTTATAGTCTCAGCAGAAGGGGGCATAGCTAGTAAATCTATGCCAGCCTTTTTCAGGCGTGTGTGTGTGAGTGTGTGTGTGTGTGTGTGTGTGTGTGTGTGTGTGTGTGTGTGTGTGTGTGTGTGTGTGTGTGTGTGTGTGTGTTTGTCTGTGCAAATCAAATCTCCGAGAGTGTATGTGCCTGCTGCTTGGAACAGGGACACAAAGCACTAGTTTCACAGAGAGGGTGCTGGAGGACTTGGCTGGGGACTCAACTGTATAGCAGTGCCAGTGTGGAGTCACTGGGGCCTTGGAGAGAGAGACAGAGAGAGAGAAAAATCCAGAACCTAGACAGAGTGTGTTCCCTGTGTGCTCTTAACATAAATTGTGCTTGATGCAGAGAACTGTCTCTTGAAATACTGTGTGTATCTATTTTTGTTCCAGGTGATCGTCCCTGTCCAGTGTCAGTTGTGAGATTCAGGTTCATTGATTACTGGCCCAGAGGAGGACGCCACACAGGTGTTTGTACAGCCACTGCTTTTATGAAGATATAGGAAGGCAGATAGGTCTTGGTCTTTCATGGCTTGAAAGGCAAGACACAGATCATCTCAGAGCAGCTGGTAATTTACTGAGTATAAGGAGAGTTGTGTTGGGATTGTTGAAGGATTTAAGATCTTTTTTTTTTTTTTTTTGGGTTAAAAATCATTGTGGCCTTTCCAGTTGAGCTATATACTTGGACATGGAGACATTGTATTCAGTGTCAGGACTGATAAGGGACAAGCATATTGATAAGATGACTTCTCTGGATCTTGAATATACTCCCTTGGCAATACACTGGGCTAAATAGAAGGATTTCCTGACTATAGTGGAAATTTAATGATCGAATGAGACAGAGTTTCCCACATAACTACGCAGGTGTGTTATGGCCATATAGATTTGAAGAGGAGTACTATTTATAAAATATGTGGTTGGGGCAGACACATCCAATAAATGGAATGTCCACAGAGATACCTTACTGAAAGGATACAATGCCTAAACAACATGTCCTACATGGACTGACTCAAACTCATCTCTGTCTCTGTATCTTACAGACTGCTAAGAAGTGACCTCTGTCTGACATACAAGGCATCTTCTGTCCCATTACTGATGGATTTACTGCACATCAGCAAGTCAAATGACATTAGAAATACTCAGTCTAGGTATCTAAACCTCTTCTGCAACATCAACAGAATGATTTGGAGGGACAGCTATTTTCCGCAGAGGATACCACTGCTGTGGAACAGACTCCCTGTTTACATAAAACAAAGTTCACCCCTATCCATGTTCAGACGCAAGTTAGATCTTCGGATGGGAAACAGAAAATTTACTCCAGGACTGCCTTCTGTATTACTAATGGATAGAGACTGCTCCTAAATGCATAATCCCATGCCTAGGTCCCCTCAAATTATATATGGTATAATTCCAGTTATTCTCATGAGCGGTATTATACAGTTATCGACCGATGGATGGGTAAGGCCAATCTGTAAGCAAACGGTATAGGATATTTTGAGCACAAAAAGGAAAACTGGCTAGGCTTAAAATGGCCTGCAAGTGCGGCTAGCCTAGTACTTACCTATGCACCTATGATAGCCTTTTTGCTGGACTCTAATATGCTATACTTTTTGCATTTAGCTTGAGACTGGTTTGAGTATACCAGGTATGTGCATATTACAGCCCTTTTTGGAGGAGTTTATCATCAACAGTTGAGGGAATAACAGTGCTCAATATGAAGTCATCAGGAAATTTGATCAGTCACACTAATCGTATATTGGTTTGGATATCTGCAAAATAAATGCCAAATTGGAGAGGGCCTATAACTGATCCCTGTGGTACTTCCAGATCTCTTTCTGAAGGTCATCGATTTGTGATTGTCAGCATGTGGAATTGACTGTTAAAATGGTAAGAACAGATGAACACTTTCTTAATGTATGGGGTAGTAGTGATGAAATTTCTGGATATGTGATGGTCTTCAATCACGGAACCTACTGACAGGGAAATGAAAGATGAGGATGGAATATACACCAGTGCTTTTTCAAGGTGTATGAAAACTTCCTGAAATGGTGCTAATAACGCATCTCAGAAGAGTAAAGTCTCCTGATATTGTAAGGAAATGGTATTTGATCAATGGACCCAGAAAACAAAATATTTTTTATAATAGTAATATAAACAAAGCACAAGATTCTTCATAACAAGCTGCCTGATGCGCTATTGAAATGTGCTATTCTTTATAGGTATTAGTGCGTAATCTGAGATTTATTTGCAGTTGTTTATGTTTTTTCTTTTGCCTCAAAATGTGGTGCCCACAGGATTCAATGGAAAGAAGGAACTTCTGAATGAGTAGTACATTTTTTTAGCAAAGCTGTATTGTCTGTAGCACTTCCTCTACTTTCTGTTAAACAGTTTAGCGCACTGTTCCTTCTCGGGCCCCTTTTCACAGTGACCTAGAACATGGTGTGCAGAGGTAAATGCAACATACTAGTGTAGTCATTCAAACATCATATGTTTGAGAAGTGGCCTGTAATTGGTGTACCTGGAGAAAACCCATGCAACACAGGAAGAACATGGAAGCTCCAGCCAAAGGTCAGGATATGATGTTGCTAAGTCTGAGAGTCTTACTTATTTGCACATAATTTCAGCGATTGCTCATGTTCATCTTTGCACTGTGCTCTTCAATCACTTTCTTGTTCAGCAGATGTACTTTTACAGTCCTTATAGAATGTGTGTCCTTCTTCAGTGATTCATTCCATTCATTTCTTGCAGTTTTCTTGGATATCAGGTGACTGTAAATTAAACCTATGGCAGCACTACATTGTTCTTTTAAGGTCATATTTCTTATTCATTAAAAGACTGAGTTAGGCGATTGGTCATCGGTACACACACAAATTTGCTTTTTGAGTGAGATGAACATCAAAGCAAAATTACAGTTTGTATTTTCTTTACAGACCTTTTTTTCTTAATATTTAAATTTTCATTAATTCATTATCAGGTTGGCTTGTTTTAAAAGTGATGTCAAAAATGCAAAAGATTTTTCCTAGAATGTTGCTCAGATAGTATATAATTATATGTAGTGTTGTGGGTGGCAGTGTTATGTTCCAAATGAGAAATGTCTGCACATTTGCATTTAACTGTCGCTTGTTGAGAAAAGATTCAACAGTAGGGCTTGGTACTGTTTCACCCTTGCAGTTCATTTAAAATGCCTAGCATGTTAATGAAAATGTCTGCTCCTGCCGGACGTGAACAGTTTAATAGGTCTTGTATTTTTAACTGTGCTTCACAGTTGAGCTGGAAGGGATAGAAATGGAAAGTACCACACTAAGGAATTTACCCAGGGGCTGAAACAAAAAATACTAACGTATCTCACACAAAATCTCTTAAAGTGTTATTTCCAAATTGTAGAGACCAGTCCTTGAAGCAATTCAGAATTCTCTATCTGTTATGGGATGTCTTCGTGGTACATTTAATGCGTTACAACAGAGTTTGTGCTCTGATGAGTATATAAAATCCACAGCTTCTAAGTTTGCAGTTGTGCCATCTTGTTAAACTATTTTTTAATGAGAATAGCAAAGTGAGACTGTACTGTCTGTAGACTTACTAGGTAAAACAACAACTAATAAAAGTTGTTACTGGCACTTTGTTTCTTTCTTTCTGTGAACAAAAAATATATATATATATATGTTGCATTTTTTCAGTCAGTCTTTTACTTCCAAGTCACATGTGCTTCTGGGTTTGTACTTTGGCAGTCCACAATACCATATGACGCCCTTTCAGAAAGTAGATGTAAATGGCAAAGCCTTTTGTTGTGCTGTATTTTCGCTTATCATTATAGTATCCACGATTTGTATTTAGGTACTATCACTAAACATTTCTTTGCAAGTTTTTCTTCATAGTTGTATGAACTGACTTTTTTTAAGTTGCTGTCAGTTAGTGTAGATTTAGTTACTTGAAATGTTTAAAGCGTATCAAGTACAAATAATGAAATAAACAATTATTCATCCAAGACAGCTAAATAAATCTAACCTTGGACCCTCCGTTACAAATTCTGCCTGTTGTCTCATCATAACACATCTGCTATTATGAAGAACCTAGACTATGCGTTAGCTCAAATTAAACCATATCTGTCTGGTAATTGAATAATGCACATTTACAGTTTCTTTAATAATTCCTACATCAGTACAGTCATTCTTAATAGATTTTTTTTTTGTTTGCACATCATTCCAAAGATGTCAGTGGAAAAATATGTATGGCCTGTGGAATCTACTTGTTGCTCTGTCCAAAGCTGATTTAAGCGGCTAGATTAACTAATACTGTACAGTCACTACAAACAGCACATTCCAAGATCCTACCACCTTCTAGAACTAGTGTTTCTCAAGTCTCGGACATTGGTTCCAGATATGATTTTATAAACAGAGACACAATTAACTACTATAATCGAAAACATCCTTAGTTGGACGTCTTCAAATTACCCCCAAGAAACTATCATACTAGGAGACCTAAACCTCGATTGGTCCTTAATTAACTCAAATAACCCCGCCACCCATATTAATCTGCATGGCTACTCTCAAATAATTAACACCACTACCAGGATCAATAAACCTAGCAACAAAGAAAGTATACTAGACTGGATTCTAATTAACAGACAACAACAATCCTACCTTGCAGGTACCTTACCAGATAACATTAGTGACCACTACCTAACCTATATCATAAGACAAAAGAATACTACCACTAACACCCCAGCCTTTAAGACCTCACGATATAATAAACACTTTAACCTTATCCTCTTCTTATCTGAACTAAATGCCTGCAACTGGAACCCCCTAAAAACTCTCCCACTCGCAGATGCTGTTGAATATTTCAATTCCAAATTCTTATCAGTCCTTGACAATCATGCACCAGAACGAACCATCAGAGTTAAAACTAAACCCGCCCCCTGGCTAACTAAAGAAACAAGACAAAAAATGTTACTCAGAAACAAATCTTGGACAAAATGGAGATCTAGTAAATCTCCTTCTGATCAACTGATCTTTAGACAATTGAGAAATTCTACCAAAAAAGCCATAATCTGTGACAAAAGAAACTACTATAGTAATCTCCAACAAATTAATACTAATAAACCACAACAATTTTGGGCAACCTTAAATAAACTTATTCACCCTGGAAAGACTACTACTCCCTCCCCCTCTGAGTCAGAAAAACACACAACCCTAGAAACTGCCAACACCTTTAACTCCTTCTTTACTGAAACCATTAACTCTCTGGCCTCTCACCTTTCCATAGATAAATCATCCATCCCTGATCCCACTTCTACTAATCTCCCTACCTTTAAACTACAACCTATCTCCACCTCCTTTATCCAAAAATGTATCCAAAACTCAAACCATGTACCCCCTCTGCCGACCAACTTCCTGCCGAATACCTTCAAAAAGCAGCATCCATAATAGCCTACCCTGTATCCATCCTTATAAACAGAACTATTAGCGAAGAAACCATTCCTGATATCTGGAAAATCTCATACATCATCCCCTTACATAAAGGTGGCAACCATTGATTACTCCAATTATAGACCCATAGCCCTCTTGTCACCAATAGCAAAGATTATGGAAAAATGCATACACCATCAACTAATGAGTCACCTTACTAAACATAATATTCTGTCCAATTGCCAACATGGTTTTAGGCCTTTTCACAGTACTACCACTGCCCTCCTTTCCTTCACTGATTATATCTATAAAAATCGCAATAATAACAACCTATCTTCAGCCCTCTTTATAGACCTTTCCAAAGCCTTTGATATGGTCAACCATCCCCTACTCTTACAAATCCTGGAATCTATCTCTCTTGAACCCAAGGCTATACACTGGTTTGCCTCTTACCTCAGCAATAGAAAGCAGGCTGTCCTCTGGGGTAACAATCTCTCATCTCTGCTACCTATCACTCTTGGTGTTCCCCAGGGCTCTATTCTAGGTCCTTTTCTCTTCTCTCTATTCATAAATGACCTTCAGTTGGCCTTACCCCAAGCCACTTGCATTCAATATGCTGATGACTCCACACTTATCTGCGCCGCTAAAACTACCTCTGAGTTACAAACCCTTACTCAAAATGTCTTCAACACAGTTGAGGCATGGTTCTTAAAACGCTGTTTACTCTTGAATGCTAAAAAAACCAAACTCCTCCTATTTAAGCCCACTTCTAGGCCCCCCCCCACTAGAATTCTCTATCTCTTCTAGCAATGGTACCGTTATATCCCCTGATTCTACCACTAAGCTGCTAGGTGTGACAATAGACAACAGCCTTACTTTTGATACTCATATTAACAATACCATTAAAACGGTCAATAGAAAATTGGGCTCCCTCTACAGAATTAAAACATTCTTAACTCCCAATGCTAAAGCTACACTCGCCCACTCTCATCTTATTTCTACTCTTCTCTATGCTTCACCCATTTACACTAACCTAAAGAAAAACAATCTCACTAAATTAGCTAACACTCTTAATAACATTGCTAGATTTGTTAGCGGAAACAAATATAGAACTCACCACTGTCTCAATCTACAGCAACTTCACTGGCTAGAATTACACAACATGCTATTACTCTCTCAACTTACCTTTGTCCACAGAATATTCTACCAACCTAACAATACACCTATCCTCTCTAATCTCTTTACCCCTTATACAAACCTCAATTCCCTTCGGTCCTCTAACAAACTTCTAGTAACTATATGTAAATCTAATAACTCAGCCGGTGACTCCCTTTTCTCCAACACCATTGGTAAGTCTTGGAATCAGCTTCCCACTGAACTCACTTCCATCACATCTCCTATTCTCTTTAAACAAAAACTAAAAACACACCTAATAAAAAACTGGCTGTGCCCTTGTCTCAATCCTGACTAACCATGGCCACAGCAGTCTCTCACCTTCTATCTTCCTCACTCTCTACCTGCTCACTATTATTGTGGTTCTTATATTTTTTATTTCCTTTCTCTTTTCTTATCTATCATGTTTTTTTTTTTTACTTCCTTCATATAAGTCCGAAACTGCTAATTAAATGTATTACTAAACCAGGATTTAATTCTCATTTTGTGGCACTATACTTGCTTATCCAATCAAACTTTGTTCTTATCATTTTTGTTGTATAAACTGTCTGTACAATGTGGAGCCTTTCTCCCCGGGCCTCTGCTGAAAATGGAGATGTCTCCAGTTAGACTAGCCCGTTTAACAAATGTTAAATAAAATAAATAAATAAAATAAATTAAGCTCTCACAAGTTTGCTAGTGAATTTGGATTTCTCATAACAGCTTATTTCATGCTTAGAAATTAGATCCTGTTAACTTGTCAAGCAAGTGGTGTGCAAGTTAAAGGGTGCATTCCTAGCAGTACATTGGATTCTGTAGCATTGTCCTGAATGCAGTGATGCAAACCCTACATTTAACCTTGTCACTCAAAGTTGTTTCTTGCCCCCCTGAGTTATTGTTGCAAAGACAAAAAAAGTTCAGGACAACTTTTGTTGTAATCCTTGTCTTCCATTTGAATCACTGTTTATCAAATGAGTCAGTGTTTGCTAGTATCCTCACAATAGGCATATGATGCCACATGGTAACAAGACATGGTATCTACCAATGAAGGTGATTTTGTACTAATATTGTATATACCTGATAGTGTTATCCTAACTCGAGCTTGTGCTTCTTGATGGATAGATTTTAGAGTTAATTCCATAGGGCTGTGCTTCTTGTCATGAGTGTGGGAAGTTTTGCATGAAATAGATTTCAGTATTATGGTGGGGTTGTTTCAACCTGTTCATCACACTTTGAAATGAGAGTCCTCTGTGTACCTACCAAGAACCACTGAAAATCAGATTTAGTGATTTACTTCTATGAGCATTCTCTAGTAACTTGCCTTGAAGTAGAAAAACATGCAAGTATTCTTCAAGAAGACATATATTGTCGGACTGACAATAATTCATTGAGATGAACAAGCTTTCAAAATGAATCCGGTGACAGACTAACAAGAAAAAAAAAACATATGTTAACCACAATTGTATCATAATAGTTTTAGTTTTAGTTTCATAGCAACGTGTGAATGATATAAGGCCTAAGATGAGGAGGTCTAAGCATTAAATAAGCAGGACTTTAGCCATCTGACCATCTGAAACTTTCTCAGGCAACAAGCCCTCCATTTTAACCGCAGTTCCTTGTGAATTAGCTCTTCTCCAGATCTGTTTTGCCACTTGTTGTTCTAGCATCAGGAAATGGCCCTAACCTCCGTTTGTGATATTTTTTTGATAATTTGTGAGGAATGTTTTTCGTTTATTAAAATTAATTTACATTTAATTAGTCATGCAGCTTCATCTGTCTTTCAGCTAATACCAATATTTTTTAATATTAGGCAGCTTTCATATTCCTGTCAACTTTTCCCTAGGCCTCAATGTTTTTATTACTTTGCCTTTGCAGCTTTTTCCATTGTTATTTGCTGTTCTGTTGTGATACATTTATACTGGCATTTTTGTTTGTTTTGCTGTTAAAGTTCTGTTTTGTGTAGTTCCCTTTCATAATTTTGATTGCTGCTTTGGGGTTGATTCTGGTGACCTGCAGAACCAAAGCTGTAGCTAGGTCATCTGTTGACCTGGCACCCCTTTCAACCCAAAAGTCATGACCAAATAAGAAAAAAAATCTTCCAGCTTTAGGATGTCTCTAAATTAAAAAAAAAAAAAATTACAGACTGTGAACTTTACCAAGCAGCTTATGCAAGCTGCTTGCTACAGCTACTAACACTACACTTATGAAATGCATTCATTTAAGAAGCCACAATATCACCTGCAGCTTCTTAAATGAATGCTGCTACTGCATGTCTGCCTCATTAGCATTTTGGCAATCATACCACTTATGGAGGGGTAGCCTGATGATTCAGACAGGTCAAAAACAGAGCTAGAGACTGTGGTTGAAAGAAAAGAAAGGAGCATAAAGCTGATAGAGCTGTTAGGATTCATGGGCCTGGTATAGACAAAGATTCCTCTCTAGGTCCTTTGTTAAAAACCAGAGGGCAGAAAAGTCTTCTGGTGTCACTTATTTACTTTTTGCCATGTCAAAGATTCCAGTTGGAGTGCTGTTGTAGACATCAGACTGGGGAGAACAGGTAGTGTCCTCTTTCTTAGATTCTTCAGTATGCAGAATTTTCCCTACCTCCAGATCATCTTCTGTAAGATTCCTCAGGAGTCTTTCCATTCCAGTAATTGAATTTGTCTATGAAAAGATGAAAGAAATCTTCATAAAAGTCCAGAAAGAAATGTCTGTTGTTTTCTTCTCCCTCTGATAGCAGTGTGGACAAAAATACTTGATTGTTGTCTAGTTTTTTCATTCTTATCCTCACAAATCCTCATACAGATGCTGATCCTAAGTCAGATGGATTCCAGTCAGCAGAAACTGTCACCACTGTTGACAGATGTGTTAGTGCTGGCTGCAGTCTAGATCTGAGGACTGCTGCCTGTGTGCTCTACACATTCTGTGTTGACCTTGCTGCTGCTGTCAACAGATTAAGAGCTGGAAGTTTCTTTGGGCTCAGGCCTTAGGACCTGTTGGAATTGGTTTCAACAGAGCTACTCTTGTGGCCATTGCCAGTGTCAACAAGGTCAGCATTTCAGACATGTCACATCATGATTATTAACATTGAACCTGGGGTTGCCTGATGCCTCTGTCATGTTGACAGGAGTTGGGTTGTTGAGTTTAGGCTCAGGACTGATTTTTTCTGTGTTGGCTGGTGTCTCAACTAGCTTCGGCTTCAGGCGCTCTAGGGCTGGTCCTTTCACCATCAAGTGTAGAGTTTGTGTTGATGTCAACACCAACAATGCAAACTGTCCTGTATTTGCTGTGTTCAGCTTGTGTTCCAAAAGGGGGTTCAACCTTTAAAAGGGACAATTTTTTGCCTGGTACTTTACCCATTATCTCTTCAATCGGCATGACAGATGTGTCAGAAGCCCTTTGCTGGATTAATCCCTAATGTCTAGTTCATGACATGCTTCTTCATCATCCTGGGACCTGTCACCACTGAGGCTCAGTAAAAGCACAAATGCAATAGGAGGCAGTTTTTCTCCACTTAGTAGCTCTGCACACCAGATATCAACAAGGTTGAGGGTTTGATTCCCTGATGTTCTTCATGTTTCACTGTTGCAGTTATTACATTTGGGTAATCTGTTGGCAGGTTGCCCTCAATCAGCCTGAATTCCAAAGTCTTGGGTCCTGCGTCGGTTGCTGTCTTCTCTTCCACGACGTCAGGTCATCAGGGGTATAAAACATGCAGCCGACACCATTTTCTTTAGTCTTTCTTGCCAAGCGGTGCCCGAAGCAGAAGCATTTCGCAAGTGCCGGTCGGCCGACTACTGAAATATTCGAGTTTGAGTTTCAGAACCGAAGTCTTCACTAAAGCTAAGTACCCCGTTGGGGAAACTTTTTTCTTGCTTTTTACCAATGTCAGAAAAAGTTAATAATTGTATTACTTGTGGGTAGCAAATACCTCATAAGGATTTCCATTTATACTGTATTCCTTGCCTAGACCCTGATCACAACGTGCCTGGCTGTCGGTTTTGTGCTAGATTTAACCAACTCGCTATTAAGCGTCGGTATATTTTTGCATCAAAGTATTTTGGAAACAGATTTAACTACCCAGAAATGTCGTCGGATAGCAATCCGACTACCGGAGTACATAAAAAATGCAAAGCAAAGGACAGAGAAAGGCAGTCGAGATCCAAAACCGACAATGAAGCTTCTCCTAAGCCAGTCGCTGGTTCGCTGGTACTCAGTGAGGCACTTTTGCAGCCCCTGATACCCGCTACCTTCGAGTTGCAGGCCTCTACTGACACCCATGTAGAGTCTGGCATGCTGCAAGATACTCAAGGTATTGGACCGACGGATGTATCTTCCTCAGATGGGTCCGGAGCCGTTGAGCAGGCACCGGCTTCTGAGGGTGCATTCAGACCTCAACATTTGTATATCAAACTGACGACAGCTGCAAAACCAAAGACAAAAGCAACTTCTAAAACTAAAAAACTGACGCATGAGCCACGTGCATAGGCCTCTATGCCTAAAAAACAGATGGTCAAAATGGCTGAAGACCTTATTACCTTGATCAGGGGGTACCCATCCCCCTCCAGATAAGAGGCCTAGGCAAGACACTGATTATGAATCTTCAGATCAGGTTTCTATTTCTTCTGATTCCTCTTCTGATCAGGAATTATCTATACCTCCCTATGAGGATTCTGATGCTGAGGAGTCTATTCCATCTGCATCTCCTCCTGAGGATTATTCATTTGGAGAAATCTTGCATACTTTGAGGGAGCATTTTCACTGGGGGAGTCAAGTCTTCTCAGAATCAAAAAAGAGGCTCAGGGATTTCCTTCTTCTCCCTCAGCACAAGCCTTTAGCTATTCCCCCTGTTTTAGACATTGTGGATGATGTGTTTTCGGAGTCAAGCTTGACCTCTGACTCCTTACCTCCGGCTCCCAGTAAGCCTGACAGATATTACAGGGTCCCTGACACACATAAATTTTTATTTAGAAACCCTGTTGCTGATCCTGAAACTGTTTCACGGGGTCCAAAGGGAGTTAAGGCCTCAACAGCAAAAAATCCTACCCCCTCTGACATAGATTCAAGGGCACTAGACAAATGGAGAAAAAAGGTTTACACATCTGCAACCTTGGCAATCAGGGCCTTAAACTGTCAATTTCATATGCTTAAGTACCAACAACATGTTATGGGATTGCTGAAACAGAAAATGATGTTGATTTCAGAATGTGCAAAAAATAAACAATTGCAGGAATTATTGCATGCAGCTGAACAAGTTGGAAAGCATACTTTGCAATGTGGTTTTGATTCCTTAGTGGCCTCCTGTAGGGCCACAGTTACTGGATCTGTGATTAGGAGGCATGCCTGGTTAAAGGAACAAAATGTGCCTGATCATGTTAAAGATAAATTGCTAGATGCACCTTTACAGCATGATTCTCTGTTTGGTATTAAGGCAGAAGAGGTTTTAAAGAAAATGGAAGACAAAGCTAAGTCTATACAAACTGTTAAAGACTTCTTACAAGTGCAGCCACCAAGATTCAGTAGACACTGGCCTACAAAAAATTGGCCCTTTCCAGTGTTAGACAGAACTCAAAAGGGCAAATCCAGATGCCCTAACGGTTCCAGATACCAGGCACAAGATTCATACAGGTCAAAGCAATGGGTCGCTTCCACCTCCAAATCTGGAGGAGATAAAGCGCAAACCTACAAAAAGCAATCCCAATGACTTCCCTCAACCTACAGCAAGCACTTATCTTTTGGCAGCACCCATAGGGGGAAAATTAGCAATTTTTGCTCAAAATTGGCAGTTAATAACCCAGGACAAGTGGGTACTAAACATCGTATCACAGGGATACAGATTCCATTTCCATACTCTGCCAATGGCAGATGGTTGGCCAGATCTGCCAAAAATTAAATGGGCAGAGGCACAGAAACAGGTTACGTCCCTCATGGATATGTGGGGCCATTCAGACAGTACCAGAACAGGAAAAAGTACAAGGGTTTTTACTCAAGACTGTTCTTGGTACCCAGAAAGGACAAGGCCTGGCAGCCAATACTGGATTTATCGATTTTTAACACATACCTGGACATTCCAAAATTCAAAATGCTGACTTTGCAGCAGCTTCTGCCCATGCTGGGCAAGAATGCTTGGTTGGTGACTTTAAACCTAAAAGAGGCATACCTGCATGTCCCAATAAGACAGTTGTGCAGAAGATACCTCAGATTCAAGGCTGGCTTAATGCATTACCAATTCTCTGCACTACCCTTTGGTTTATCTACTGCGCTCAGGGTCTTTACAAAGTCCCTGGCACCAGTAATTGCATTTTGCAGACAAAGAAGTATACAAATATATCCTTACTTGGATGACTGTCTCATTCAAGCAGAAAACAAGGACACTCTTCTTCGACACCTGGCATTTGTGAAAAGGCTTCTAACATGCCTAGGGTACACAATAAACGAAAAGAAATCACAACTAGTACCCTCTCAAAAAATAACATTCCTGGGTGCAAGCTTGGAAACAACTGCCCAGATGGCTTACCTTACACCAGGCAAGCAAAGGCAACTGATTGCTTACTTCAAACTGATGGCAACAAAAACCCAGTCTTCTGCAAGGCAAATTCTGCAGACTCTGGGCTTAATGTCATCCTATATCCTACTAATTCCATATGCAAGACTGCATATGAGGAAACTTCAATGGTACCTAAAAAGTTTATGGAGTCAACATTCACACAGTCTGGAAACAATGATTCCTCTCATTCCCTGCCTGCAACAGAAGTGTCTATGGTGGGCAAAGGCATGTCACCAAAACATGGGACTGCCCTTCACTCTACCCCCTGCCAGCCAAACCTTAACAACAGACGCATCAGATTATGTCTGAGGGGCCCACATGGCAGGAAGATGCATTCAGGGCATATGAACACCAAAACAAATGCATCTCCATGTCAACCAGAAAGAGATGCTAGCTGTTCAAAATGCCCTAACAGCCTTCAAGGACTTACTTCATCCAGGACAACTACTGATAAAGACGGACAACACCACAGTCATGTGGTACAAGCAAGGGGGCACACACTCATACCCCCTTTAGAGATTAGCCATGGCACTGTGGTACACAGCTTTGACCTACCAAATACATCTTCAAGCACAATTCCTGCCAGGAAAACAAAACACTCTGGCAGACGATTTAAGCAGAAACCTTATGGATCCTCACAAGTGGAAACTAAATCCACAAGTCTTCAGCATGATAACAGAGAAATGGGGGAGCCCAGACATAGATCTATTTGCCTCACCTCAAAATTATCAATTGAAAAGATTCTGCACAAGGACTTATCACAGACAAGCATGGAAAGTGAACGCCCTATCCTTCAGTTAAAAAACCTATCAGTTTATGCTTTTTCTACACAAGGTCCTCCTAAAAGTGAGACAAGAGAAGCCAAAGATGATATTAATTGCCCCGGACTGGCCCCACCAATACTGGTAACCAATCCTAAGGAACTTGGCTCAATTCCCAGATTGGACCTTGCCTCAAAGACCACATCTACTGTCCCAGCAAAACAATCAGATCCTGCACAATCAACTACAGACTCTGAACCTGGCAGCATGGCTAATCATGTAGTCATACAAACAACACCTCTCAGTAAAGCTGTGATGGATGTCATTTTGGAAGCCAGGAGGCCTAGTACTAGAAAATCTTATGCTGACAAATGGAAGAGATTCTGTGCTTGGAATCAAGCACAAGGAACTGATACAGCAGAACCAAATATTCCACAGATATTACAATACTTAACTGAGATGCTTGACAAAGGCCCATCTTTCTCATCAATCAAAATCCATGCCTCTGACATTTCGGCTCATTACAATACAGAGCCACCAATCTTTTTTCATCCTTTACTAAAGCAGTATGTTAGAGGAGCCAAAAATTTAAGGCCTCCTAGACGATCACCATTACCTGCATGGGACCTCAATTATGTGTTGGAAAAGCTCACCCTGCCACCATTTGAACCAGCTGCTACCGCTGATCTAAAGTTCTTATAATGGAAAACAGCTCTGCGACTAGCAATTACTTCAGCAAGAAGAGTTTCAGAGCTACAGGCCCTCATGGCTGTAGAGCCTTTTATCATATTTTACCCAGACAGGGTGTCTCTGAGGACAAATCCTACTTTTATGCCTAAGGTGGTTTCCAGTGTGGCTCTTAAACAAACAATTCATCTGCCAACTTTTTATCCAAATCCTCAGAACAAGGGGGAGAGAATTCTGCATTCTTTGGACGTACACAGCTAAGATTCTACTTGAGCAGGACAAAAGCTCTAAGAAAAACTGAGCAATTACTAGCGTCATATGCTGCAGAATCAGAAGGAAAGGCTATCACAAAGCAGACAATTTCAAAGTGAATAAGCCACTGTATCCGTTTCTGCTACTCACACCATGGTAAACCTGTGCCCAAGGGCATTCGATTTCATTCCACCAGAGCTGCAGCTACTTCAGCAGCCTTTCTCAGAGGAGTACCAACCAAAGACATTCTAGAGGCTGCTACTTGGAGTTCTGTTCACACCTTTACAAAGCATTACCATTTGCCTCTCTACTCTAAGTCCAGGGCAGGCTTTGCCACTGCAGTGCTGCAGGGCCTTATAGCCGCACCTAATGCTGTTTAGCTCCAGCCTGCCAACCATAGCTTTGGGATTCTACCCAAATTTAATGACTGCAACAGTGAAACATGAAGAACATAGTACAGTTGTGTACACTTACCATAAATGTAGATGTTCGAATGTATTCACTGTTGCAGTCCAGGTTACCCTCCCACAATCCCCCTGTCATTCTGAAGTTTATCTTCCCTTCTCTATCTTCTACAACGTATGTGGTGTATTTGCTTGTAGGTGAAGGTAAAGTTTATATTGATGCATGTGTATATGTGTGTATATATATATATATATATATATATATATATATATATATATATATATATATAATTTTGCTACCTTTTTGGGGGCACCTGACATCGGGGGCAAGAAAAACTAAAGAAAATGGCATCGGCTACATGTTTTATACCCCTGACGACCTGACGTCATGGAAGAGAAGACAGCAACCAATGCAGGATCCAAGACTTTGGAATTCAGGCCGACTGAGGGCAACCTGCCAGCAGATTACCCAAATGTAAAGACTGCAACAGTGAATACACTCGAACATCTACATTTATGGTAAGTGTACACAACTGTACTGTATCCACATAATAAACCCAATTATCAGAAAGTATTTGAGATGATGAGGCAGAGCTCCTCAAAGTATCCTGCAATAGACTTTCTAGTTCCTTTAACTTTCTTCCTGGGTGCTGCTTGTAGCAAACAGAATGATAAATTTAGTAGTGAAAATTACAAGAGAAAAACCTGATATTTTGGCACCTGTTCCAAGGAGACCAGGCAGGTTACTCCATATTCACAAAGACTGGATGTAGTGGACAGAAACTCCCAAGCCAGATTCCATTGTTGCTGCAGTAGTCCTTATAAAGGATCCTATTCTGCAGAGGCCTGGTCTTCATTTCTTATGTAAGGAATCCAGGGCCATGGAAAGGTTTGGGAAGTATGTTTACTATCCTTCACTTTTATTTTTAGGGAAGCAAGCTATTTTCTTACATAGTAAGATTCCAGCTGGAGCTATCTGATGAAGGAGCTTGTAAGTGGAGGAGTTGCCTGATACAGACATAAATTTTAAGTTTGAGTCTCAGATGGCAACCATGTCATCTGCTGTCATCCATCTGTCTTACAGTTATGCAACTGGTGAAGTGACCTGATAGTGCCTTACATACCTTGTCAAGTGCATCAAGGCTGTTAAAGTAGAGAACAAGAAGAATGTGAGTAAGGCCCTCATTGATGTTGGTGTTAGGTTTCTAACTCCTCATCATACCTTCTCAAGGATGCAGTGAAGCCGAAGTCAGCTCTGCATCCAGCATGGCTAACAGTAAAGGAATAGTAGAATAGACTAAGACCTTGAAAATTCAGCATGACTGTGGTAACTTTCAGAATGGGTGCCAGCCTAAAGGAAGGAACAGTCTGCAGCAACAGGGATATCTTAGTTCACTCGTCAAGTACAGCAGTCTTCTCATCGAGGCCATGCACATCTTTCCTGTTCTGAAGGCAGTCGGGGATTGTCTGCCCCTTCACTTGATGGCTAGCCATTATGCAGAACAATTTGATGAGGACCAGTAATATCCAAAGGCTGTAGAGTTCTGTCCCACATCTGGCCCCTGCCCTTCTCTGATCTCTTGCTGGACATCCAACCCTGTCAAAACACTGTGGCAAAAGAGTGTTAATCATCATACAAAAAGAGCCATCCAGGAAGTTCTTCCAGAACAGAAAGGATGTGTTTATTACTCCAGGTTATATTTAGCTCACAAGAAGACAAAGAACCTGTGGGCATTAATCAAGAATGCATGACCTAAATAAATTTAAGAAGTGAATGGTCACATTACAGTCCATTCTTCCTTAGATGTTAGAAGAAAATTAAATATGCTTGTTGGACCTCCACGAGATTTCAGCTGTTCTTGGTGGGAGTCAGTCATTGTCTGTCCCAGACACTTCCATTTGGTCTCACTGCATTCCCTGGGGTGTTCACCAAATGCACGTTTGGTTACAGCAAAGCAGAGCTGCAGGGGTGAAGGTGTTTTCTTACTGGGCAAAGGTCTCCTGGTTGCTGTAACATTGAACAGCAAAACGTTTTTTAACAGAAACTCTTCTGAGTCTGTTCCTGACTTTGGGAATCACTGTGATCACTAAATAGTATAAGATGGATCCCTCTCAAAAGCTCACCCTCATCAGATGCAGCACATCTTTCCTCAGAGAGGATCCTTCCCTTACGAAATCTGGTATCTCAGAATGTTCTGCCTCAGAAAGTAACAGCATTGCTATATTTCAGAATGTTGATTCTCATGAAAGCAAAAATATGCATGGTTCCTTGTGCCAGATTGTATTTGAGAGTTCTACAGTAGGCCTTAAAAGTCCAGTGGTCTCAGTTATCAGACCCTATAATGCAGCACATAAACATTTCCAGGACTTGCAAGTTGCATTTCTAGTGTAGTGGATGCATGGGTGTCTGTGTCATGGTGTGTGTGTGTGTGTGGGGGGGGGGGGGGGGGGGCATCAGGGACAGAATGTCCAAGGTGTTTGTCCACAGGTGCAGACCAGTCTGCACATCAGGGGTTTACAGATGAGGCCAGAACTCCTTTCATTACAGGCCTTTTGGGACTCCGTCTGTCAAGGTGGTATTATTTTTCATACCTATAACATGGCCATGCCCTTGGTACATAGACAAGTGTGGAGGGAACCTTACTGCTGCCTCCCTTCTGAAGAAGCAGAGAGAGTACTGCAGTGGGCTCTGTCTCCAAACTGCTCTCTGATTCCTGTTTACATCCCTGATCAGTGCCAAATACAAAAGATCTTACCATACATCCCTACTGTAAGGGACTATCCCAGGAATTCTGTCATCCAGAAATGGATCCCAGGTCTTCTTTATGCTTTCCCTCATTTCACCTCATAAGAAAGTTTATTCAGAAAACCAGGTAGAACAAGTCCAAAGTAATTTTCTTTGCCCTGTTTTGGCTTTGACAGGTGTGGTATTCCATGCTCAGACCTCATCTTCTGGAGAAGCCTGTATGCTTACAGCTTTTCAGAACTCTAGTGACTCACTTATCTGGCAAACTTCAACCCAGTACATTGTTCCCTTTGCCTAACTACTTGGTTACTTAAGTCCCACTATCAGCCAGGGAGTCTTCATACCCTGCCTGGGTGGTCTAAATAATGATTTCTACCAAGAGACCAAATACTAGAAAAGCAACAGAAATAAATAGGCCTGTTGGATAAATGTGATATTTCCAGAGCTTTGGATCCCTTCCCTGCTCTGGAACAGCAATATTAGGCTTCCCTTCACAGGTCTTTGAGACAAGGTTAAGCTATTTCTTTGTTAAGGTGTACATACTGACAATTTTGAACTTTCATTGAGGTTCTCACTAGCATCCTCAAAAGCTGGTAAGGCCTTTCTCAGATGTGTCTTTCTTGTCTGGAAAGACCTTTCTGCAGTGGTGCTCAGAACAATGCCTTGTGGTGCATAGTGTGTTTGAACACTGCCACTTTATTTCAGAATTTAGCCCATTGCCTACTGGGTACATTTGCTATCTTTGCAGAGTCTAGGCTTACATGTCGTGTTGACTTTGAGGAAATTTAGTTTCATTTTCACCCCTCCCCTGTTTTATTTTCCTGTGTTCCATGTACGAACATTTTGTTTGACCTGATTTAGTTAGGTTCAGGGTGCTGCTAGTTTGTTTAAGAAAATTATAATTTATTTTTATGAAAGGAATAAATGTCATAATATACAGGGAAAGCAATCAAATAATTAATTCACTATGTCTCTTTCACAGAGGATTTTACAGTCTAAATAATTCACTCTACAGAGCTGATCAGATGGATAAAATCCTTATTTATCTTGCTTATGCTTCGGGCATTTTTTACAGGAATGAGTTGGATCATGTATATGCAGATTTTAACCAAAAGTCACTAGAACTGGGCAGAATTGAATTGTTGCATGCATTATATAGACAGATGACTTCTACAGGCCTAATAAATGTTTACACTTGTCTAAATCGCATGCATGACTGTATGGTTAAATTGCTTTAATAATAAACTAATTACATAGAATAATGAAGTGTTCCCCTACATGACATGGAATACTCTGATTTAGACAGTAGACAGATGAGGTGTATACCACTACTGTTAGCTGTAGCAACTATAACTTGCAGAGACCCAGTACTGACAAAAGGGAACATTTAATGTTTGTGTTTAAGGGGAAATTGTCTCTGCTAGGTGTTATCTGTATCTACAACCAAAGTTACTGTGCATCCTGTCTTAACAATATGCATGCCTGTTTCCTACCTTTCCTGTAACTAGTGTAGTCCAGATACAGATTTGCTGTATCCAGGACTATTTGTAAGTATCTGAGCCCCCCAATCCTTTCTGTGTTGGAGGGAAGCCTTCTAGCTTATCAGTGGGAGTGGTAAGCACTAGGTAACCTGTCTACCACATAAGGAGTGGTTCTGGCCCAGAAATTGTAGTTATTGGCCGTTTTGGGCAATCTTTTCCATCTCTCTCAACTTTCTGATTTGAATGCCTGTATTTGCACTTGTTTCTGTCCTGTAACTTGTCTAGTGCAGATACAGATTCTTAGTTTTAGCACTTAAATTTGCTTATTCATGCTCAGCACTTGTTCAGAACTTGTAAGCACTAAATAAGCTACTAATTACTATAGCACTCAACCTTCCTCGTTACCTAGAGGAAAACAGTTTTTGTAGTTACTTTTCTCACTTGCTTAGAGAAAAACAGCTCTTGTACTCACTTTCCTCACTTATCTAGAAGAAAATAGTTTTTTATTCAGGCATGTCCAAGGGTCAGCTCCCAGTGTTCTCTCCTGTCTGATGAATCTGGGCATCTTGAGGCAATGTAGAAATTTCCTCATGTGTGGAGTCTGCATGTGCTCCCCGCGGTCGAGTGGCATTTCGAAAGACATGCGTGAATGGGCGTGCCTTAGCTGAAGGTTGGGCGTCGAGCTGGCAACTCGGCACCGTAAACACCTACTGCCAATCATTAGCGGACCGGAGTTCCACTGTGCCGACCCCTAACCGGGAAAAGCCAAAAGACAAACAACACAGACAATCCTCTCCTCCTACCACCCAACACTACAACCTGTGAGAGATGAACTTATCTAGCCAAACTGGTGGTAAAGCTCTCTCCAACCAAGACTGAACTTGACAGTCAAGAGGAGAAGGTAAACATTTGCACCATGCTACACTCATCACATAGTCTCACTAAATCTACACCACCAAAATCCACACATAGTAACACAAAAACATTCACAGAGGCTCTCAGTAATAATCTGTCTAAGCAACAGAGACACTACAAAGCAGAAACGCAAGCAACCTCCATCACCCAACACAACACAAATGACACATAGCCCACAGACTCAGTGTGACACTCAATCACAGCTAGTAAGGCAAAACAATGTACCCAACACACTAGTCAGAGGTGACTCTATAGTCAGGCACACTGATGTCCCACTCACCAGTCTAAACAAGGAGAAGGTTACTGTCAGCTGTCTGTCGGGTGCCAGGATCTGCCACATAACCCACGAACTCGGGTCACTCCACAACAAGTACAAATATGACTCTGTCATTGTCCATGTTGGTGTGAATGACCTGAGACGTACCTCCCTGGACTACATGAAAAGAGACATGGAAGAGCTCTCCAATCTTATAGCCCAGTCAGGTATGACCCTAGCCCTGAGTAGCATTCTGCCATCTCCCAGAATGATACCGCAGTACAAGGACAAAATGATTGACTTCAACAATTGGCTAAGCTTCTGATGTCAAATGTCTGTCTTCTTGGGATGACATGGTCGACAGACCACAATGCTTTGCCAGAGATGGCCTGCACCTGTCGCCCCTGGGATTCCGGATACTGGCTAAGGCTCTTCCTGCCCCTATAGTGCCTTTTTTAGGCAAGGTTCAAATGACAAATTCACCACCGTAACAGAAACAGGCAAGCAAAAACTGAGGGTAATGCTACTCAATGCTAGAAGTCTAAATCTCAAAATGCACTCACTTGAGGCACTCCTTAAAATGGAGAACATTGATATCTGTGCAGTGACTGAGACCTGGTTCAAGGCTCCAGAGAGCACCCCTGCACTACCAGGCTATAACTCATACCACATTTTTCGGCCATGTAACCTGGACTGTAACACCAAAGGTGGAAGTGTGTCCATATTCATTAAGGATATCCACACCTCCAGGCTAGTTGCTCAGCATAATGCATCTGAGGTTATCCAAGTGCAACTAACTCTGGGCAAAACTGCAATTCAAATAGTAGCTTGCTACAGATCCCCCACCATGCCCCAGGATTCCCACTCCTCTTTTCTTGATGTACTGGAAAATATTAGGGTTCAACCAAACACCCTAATAATGGGCAACTTCAACTACCCCACCATTAACTAGGAAAACTACTTGTGTACCAACTCCTTAGCTCAACACTTCCTGGAATTCATACACTCCAATGCCCTGGATCAACTTATCCCCACCCCCACCAGGGACAACAATATCCTAGACCTACTCATTACCAACATGAGTGACCGGTGTTCGACACCTGAAGTCAATTCCTTGTTGGTCCGATCGACCATAAGCTAATCACCCTTGATATCCAAATCCAGCCCCCACCCCCCCCATTAAGGAAACCATGGTAAAACATTTCTCCAAAGCCAACTTCATGCTTCGTAGGACAGAAGTGGTGAACTTCATGACACCCATGCAGATGGACAATACAGTTACAACTGCTGAATCCTACACAAATGCACTCTATAAGCACTTACACGAGTGCATGGATCGTGCTATCCCAAACAGAACCAAGACGCTATCCTCCAAAAAAGGAAGCCAATCTGGTGGTCCCCTGACATAAACAAACTGTACAACAGAAGGAAGAAACTGTTGCAAAAGAGAGTAAAATCCCATGAGTGGAGGAGCTCCCTGGTCAGCCTCAGTAAGAAGCTGAGATCCTTTATAAGATCCTCCAAAGCTAGCTACAAAAACAAAATTGCCACTAATTCTTAGGACAACCACAAAGCATTCTATAGCTATGTCAAAAATCTCGATGGCAACACCCAGATCTCCTCTGAGTTACAGCACAAAGGCACAAAAATTACAGAACTAACTGATATTGCCAACATCCTGGCAGATAGGTTCAGTGCTAACTTTACCCTCCCCACCCCCTAAAGGGCACATATCTATACAGGAAGAATACAGAGTCCCTGTAATCACAACTATGCAGGTAAAAGCTGCACTTTCTAAAGCCAAAAACACAGCATCCATGGGACCAGACAACATCCCAGGCTGCATTTTACACGAACTTCAGAACTAACTGGCTCCCCACCTAAGCACCATGTTCAATAATAGCCTCACATCAGGCTTTGTGCCCACTGAATGGTGCACAACAACAGTTATCCCACTCCACAAAGGGGGAGCCACCACTGATCCCGGGAACTATTGCCCTATTAGCCTGACGAGCCTGATCTGCAAGGCCATGGAGTGTATCATCATGGATCTCATAAACAAAGTCATCGGTAACCTCCAAACTCTGGATCCCACCCATTTCGGGTTTGTGAAAGACAGATCATGCCTCCTGAACCTGATCGACTTCTTTGAGGCAGTCAACAAAGCCGTAGATGAGGGTAAGTTGGTTCACACAGCCTATCTTGACCTCACCAAGGCGTTCGACACCATCCTCCATTCTGGAATTATAGCTAAACTCACTAAACTAGGTATAAATCCCTACGTCATAAGATGGGTTGCCAACTGGCTCACTGACAGAACCCACACTGTAAAAGTTGCAGACTCCAAATCTGACCTCAATCCAGTGACAAGTGGAGTACCACAGGGTTCATTACTGGGACCTCTCCTGTTTGGTATCTACTTCTCTTAAGTACAGGCTAACACAGAAGGCCTCTGGCTAACGAAGTTCACAGATGACTGCAAACTAGGAGCCATAGTCATGTCCCCAAATGATGTGGACATCCTAGAGAAGGGCCTCACTGAGACAGATGCCTGGTGTCAGAGCCATGGCCCCAAGCTCAGTGCCAAAAAGTGCAATGTCATCCCCTTTGTTAAAAACTCTGTACCCATGAACTACCACATAGGCAGCAATCTACTTAGACCATGGGACCCAGGTGGACAGTAGTCTCTCCTTTGATAGTCACATCGCCACAGTAGTCAGGAAGTCCTTCTTTATGGCACACCTCATCATAAAAGGGTTCTCATCCAGGAAAAAAGAGGTCATTGTTCCCCTCTACTTGACACTCATTAGACCCATTATAGAGTACAACGCCTCTTTTGGAATGTACCTCACAAGACATCTGCAGCAGCTGGAAAGGCCACAGAAGTACCTCACAAAGAGGATTACTGGCCTCAAACAAATGCCCTACACTGACCGTCTCAAAACACTCCAGCTTTACTCCATAGCATATTGCCTACTCCGAGGTGATCTCTGTCTAACATATAAAGGTATGTCAGAGCTGTTAGACATGCTACACCTAAAGAAATCCCAATCCCTCCAAGCTACATGCTCTAGGGACCTAAACCTTGTCACCACAATAAAGACGACATGTTGGAGGGATATATTCCTGTCCCAGAGACTTCCCATACACTGAAACAGGCTACCCATCTATGTCAAGCAAAGTTCTTCATTAGCATTCTTCAAGAAAAATCTTGATGAGTGGATGGGAAATAGGAAATACACCCCAGGGATCACTTCTGTGGCTCTGCGTGACAGTGGCACAGGAAAATAACTTTCTTGGGTGGCATAAGCCAGGGAACCTTGTTGGCTAGGCTTATGTAGGCCCTTGGGCCGGTAGCCTAGTGCCTACCTATGAACCTATGAACGTATGCCACAGTGTTTATCAGAAACTGGGAATTCCTGCTGTCAGTGTAGTGACAGCCTTTATTTAAAAAGGATGCGTATTAATCCAGAGAAATGTAAACAGTTATATCCTGAGTTTTGAGTACTATTTTTTCTTTCCTTTAGAGATCAGTTGCTCACACCTCCAATAAAGTAATTATTGGTCAAAAATAATGAAGTTTATTTTTGAAAGTTGTCTGGTGGTGTTCTACCATTCCTGCAAAGTGGCCAGTCTGTAGCAACTAGTAGTCAATTTTTTCCCATTTATTTAGTTGGTAGTCTCTGAAACAAGAGAATGTGTCAGCTGTGGCATAACTGTCTGCATCCATCCACAGCTAGAGGATGTCCAGTGACTGGTCAGGTACATGCGTTATTTTAGTTCATGTGGCATATTGCTCTTGAGGTGCATGTGTTTGTGTTTGTGTACATGTGTTTGTGTTTGTGTGTTTGCATGCATATCTTTGCTTTTCTAAATGACTGCATTGCACACTGTCTATTTATGGCAAAGTATGAATCTGTGTGTGGAAGATTGGTTTTAGAGGCTTTGAACCAGCACATTAGCATGGAATTTGTGATGGGGTAAAATGGGACCAGTGCACCCTGTCCTCCACGTTCTTCTACAACCTCTCACCCCTTTTGCAGCTTTATGACTGCTTAAATGCATAAACTTTGTTTAAGCCGTTCCCTCAGCAAACAAGTTGGTGTAGGCTTTTATCACCAAATAAATTAAAACTATGGCCTTTAATGCTTTCTGACTTATTTCTAGTAAATAACTGTTCAATTTATTTTTATATATATTATGGAATTAAGATGTTCTGATCATGCATTTGTACACTGTTTTGGAAATTACTGAAAACATGCTAAGGGCCTTAATATTCTCTGTCAAAATTGCTAATGAAGGTATAGAGAGAGCATACATTTGTTATAGTATACAGATAGACAGATAGACTGTCTGTGGTAAGAAACTGCATGTGTGAGGTCCAGGAACTCTCAGATTACTGTATTGTAGCTGGAAACAGAAGGGAACATGACATTTAGGATTGCTTCCTCCTTACCCAAATTAAATAAGGAACTCCAAGATGTTATGTATTCTCCATGTAATCAACTGACACTTTCTATGCAGGCAGATTCAATTTGGATGTAAAGCACTTGCTGAATCCAGCAGATATAAGGCACAAAATTAAAACTGCAGGTAAAACAACAGACTAAAATTAGCTGAAAATGACATTACTTAAATTAGAATGTATTCAAAAATAATTTCTTTGTTATAAAAGCAATCCTCTGCATGTAGGATGTTCTGGATAATGCCATGTATGCTTTTGTAGAGAATGAAGTTAAATGTTCATCTTCTTCATCGAATGGAACAAAATTGGTATATGTTTAAATTTTTGAATTTACCTTCACTGAACATTTTGTCTTCACTAGTGATTCACCAGCATTTTGTACATTCCTCAGAAATTCAAGGAAGTGGAGTAAATAATATATAAAGATGTGTAAAGGCAACCCCAATCCATTTTTATTGTATATTATTAAACTGTATTTTAGGGTGGCCGCGGTGGTGCCGTGGTTAGCGTTGCTGCCTCACAACAAGAGGTTCTCTGGTTCGATCCTTGGCTGGGGTGCCTTCTGTGTGGAGTCTGCAAGTCCTCCCTATGGTCGCGTGGGTTTCCTCCGGGTGCTCCAGTTTCCTCCCACATCCCAAAGACATGCTGTAGGTGCATTGGACACTCTAAATTGGCCCTAGGTATGAGTCTGTGGGTGTGTGTGCCTTCTGTGGAAGGTTGGGTGCTGTGCTGGCAACTCAACACCATAAAACTCCACTGCCAATCATGAGTTGACAGGTGATCATCTGTGGTGACCTCTAACTGTAAAAAGCTGAAAGAAGAATTATTAAACTGTATTTTGAGTTGTCAGGTACTGTGTGATTTACTGAAGAAGTCAGTTTAGGCTACTTTATTGCCAAACTTCCTTTGGTATGAATGAAAATTAAATGTTTTATAGTGAAGACAACAACTGTTTCATTTTCGAGTGATTATGGTTCTTTAATGTGGTGTTTGATATGCATGTTTATCTAGTTGCTAAGTGTCAGTATCCTCAGCATAAGGATGTAAAGTCTGTTCTTTGAAAACTTTCAGTGTAAGTCCATGAGTATACCACTGACAGCATTTATTATTACAAGGGCAGGCAATTGCTCTATATTCATGTGTTCCCATTCAAACACACATGGCTTGTACATTGTACGACCACCTACAAAACTGTGGTTTGTCTATGTGGTGCTAAAGCATGCAGACATCTTAAAAAAAAAGTTGTGGAAAAACCACTGCTTCAGACAGTGCTAACCATTTTTTGTTGTCTTTGACTTAAACACTGATAGTTTCTTAACATGCATATTAGAAAAAGAAATTATGATCTAAGTATAAGCACTGATGAAATGCAGGACATCACAAATTAAATTTCTTCAACAAATGATGTAAGCAAACCTCTGATTTCTGAGGAGTTGCAAGGATCTTTTCAGCTTCTTTGTTGGGGTTATGTGACTGGGTGTTAATTCTCATTGCAGTCGCATCTTATCATGTATTTCAGACAGCCAGACAACAGTCGGAACACAATGTTTTACAAGAGCTGCAGGTCTGTCACTGCACAGCTTGAGAAGGATGTAATTAAGAGTGTACCATATGGAACAGTTACTTAGGCACCCCACATCTGCAAGCCAGATCAGCAGTCTTGGCCCTGGTATATTCATTCACCTGATGTACTGTCACGTATGTTCTGCAGTAATGTTGACAGGAAGGCTAAAAGTGAAAACAAATGAATGTGTATAACTGTTCTACTATAAGAAGTGAAAGCAAATTAATGTGTTCAACCGTTCTTCTATAAGATGTGAAAAAAATGAACATGTGTGGCTGTTCTTCTATAAGATGTGAAAACGAATGTATACAACTATTGTTCTATAAGTCATATTTTCTGACAACATAGGGTGGTGGTGTAATTGAGAACCTGATGTAGAAAAATCTATACCTATGTCAATGTAGTATGAGTATCTGTAGTGTCTCATGTGTTGAACAGAAATATTGCAGTGTGTTTTTCTTAGTATAACACTTGTGCTGGGGGTGGAAATGTTGGAGTCTACTAATGACCAAATAGGAGTAAATTGCAACTTCAAAATGTATACTTACTTTTTGGGATAATCTGTTTTAAAAAGTTTGAAAAAGTGCAGGATGATTAAAAGGTGACCACATGTCGCTACAGAAGGTTTCCAGAATGTCACTCCACTGAGGAGTAGTGACATATTCCATTACAAAATGCGGCTTTTTAACTGTGATTAAATATGAGGGAGTTGCTGGCATGTTGATGAAGAACAAAGAGTAAGAGTCTCTTGTAATAACCTACCTAATGACTGTACCCTGGTACAGTAGTTATCATTCCTTGTATCACTGAATGTATTGCCAACAGACAGAAGAAATTATATTTAAAGTTTGGGATAGTTTGCAGAGTAAAAAAAAATGTATCTGCAATAATATGTGTACTTTTTTACTCAAAGGCAAGGAGTCATTAAACATAAGACACTTTCACATAATTTGATCTCTGAATCTACTTCCACATTTCATTCTGTAAATATTCATAAATATACTCAGCTCACTGGTACTTTTATGCAGTCTGATAGTTGCGTCATCATCAATCCCCCTTTTTTCAATTTTTCCATGGGGTTGCAGAGTCTCATCAAGATTAATTAAACCAAATCACTTTGAGATGCTGTTGACATATTGAATGCACCCTGGTAGTAGCAAGCAGTAACTGTGCAATGAGAAGTGTGGCTGTAGTACTGTGGGAATTGGCTGATGTTCTTCGTGTTTCACTGTTGCAGTCATCACCTGGGAGTTATCCCTGCTGTGGTAGCCCTCGGCCGGCCTGAATGCCAGAGTCAGAGTTTTTCTGCATTGGCTGTTGTCACCTGTAGTCTGATGTCAGGTCATCAGTGCCATAAAGCAAGGCAGCCGACGCCATTACATCAGTCTTTTTTGCCGTGGACCCCGTAGCAGAAGCAGTTCGCAAGAGTGCTGGTCGATCGCTACCAGAGTTTGAATTTAAGCTGAAAATGTCTAAAGCTAAGTACCCTGTTGGGGATCCTTTTATCTTGCACTAACAGATGTCCGAAAAAGTTAACAATTGTCTCGCCTGTGGAAAGCAGATCCCACACCGAGATTTCCATTCATACTGCAGCACTTGTTTAGGCCCAGACCACGATGTCCCCCATTGCCAGTCCTGTGCCCTCTTTAATGTGAGAACCATTTACCGTAGAGCTCTTTTTGTAGACAGGTATTTTCATCTTCCACCTTCGCATTCCGAAATGGTGTCCCTCTGCCCACAATCCTTGGACTTTCCAAAAAAATGCAGAGATAAAGATAGAGACAGACCACACAAGGCTAAGCCTTCTGACTACTCTACTGCTAAGCAGGTCATCAGTTCTCTGGAATTCAGTGAGGCACTTTTGCAGCCCCTGATGTTCGATTTGATATCTACGCAGGCCTCTACCAAGACCCTTTCAGAGTCCGGTATGCCACAGAAATTTTCTTCATCTTCCGAGCCTTTGGCTGTCTCTGCCTCGGTTGGGTCCGGAGCCTCGACGCAGGCACCAGCTTCTGAGGAGGCCTCTCACACTACTGAAGCTAGACAAAAAACAACGCCTTCTCATCCGACTACCATTTCTGACAGATTGACGGACACTCATAGGACTAGAAGCCAGGCCATTCTTAGAAAATCTGTCTCTAGCCACCATCTTGCTCCTGCTCCACCACCCCAAGCACAAATACTTAAAATGACGGAGGATCTCATCTCGTTTATTAGGGGTAGCAGTGGTGGATTCAGGAATTTGCAAAGGGGGGGTCACAGTCTGGAAAGCCAAGTGAGAGGGGGAAAGTAGAACACTGGGAAAGAGGGATGTGAAAGGTTCACCTTAAAATATTGTATCAGCATGTGTGAAAACACAACAACATACATTCAGTTGCAAATCTTATGTTATTAGCTAGACTTAAAATTACCCTTCAGGGCAGTTAGCCTATTATTCTGCTATGATCCAGTGAATCTGGTGTGTCTGTATTAGTGGAGATAAATAACTCCTATCCAGTACACAGCACCATAAAACTTAAATGTCCAGATTTTCATAGAATGTCCAGATTTGTGGCTTATATTTCGGGTCCGTTTGTGGTTTCTGGCAAATCACTGGGATGATCTGAAGATTGATGTTATAAAATAATGACTTATATTTGAGTTTCAGACTTCAAATCCTTTAGAAAATGCATGTTAAAATAAATCCTTTCACTCTTAACAACCTACGTTTATAAGAGCAGTATTTAAAATATGTCCCTATTTTTGAGCTTTTGTCCCCCCATTTTGTCAGCCTTGTCCAGATTTCTTGCACTAAGAGGTTGAGAGGTATACACAGCACATTTACAGACATTGCCAATTTTTCAAGACATACCTGGAAGATATGTTTGGTTGCCCATGCCAAGTCATGGTTCTTTTCTCTGGCATACCTGACATATGCATTATGATAACTTTGCAGAGAGTCCCAGCGAAGGTGACATTACCCCAGCAATACCCATAGCAAATGTAACTAATTCTAATAAATAATGACTTACGTGAAACCAGCAAAGTTAATTGAAGTAAATAATTTTATGTGCACAAGTGAGGTTCGGTTAATTAAAACAACATATAAAGGAACTATATGTTATGAAAAAAGTCCCAAAAAGCAGATAGTTAAGTTATATGCAATGTAAGAAAAAAACAATCTTATTATAGCATTTCACAAAAAAAAAAAACAGTAACACAAAATCTACTTTAATGTCTGACGAGCCTAATATGCAAAGCCATGGAAAGACTTATAAGGACACATGAAACTTCCAATTTCCATGCATCAACTTATTTAAAACAATGTATAAAATGTTGATAATGTTGCTGTAGTTACCCAAGTTATTTCCCAAAATGTATGTAAGATGTGAATATGATTTAGTCCATAAACTTGCTAGGTGGATGTGGTTAACTAGAATGGATAAGTATGAGATTAATGAGAAATTATTGGAAAATAAATCACAATGATGAGGAGAGATTAGTTTTTCTTTTTTTCAGGTTGACAGGATGTCATTATAACATGGTTTAGGTTATCTGGATACATTTTGGAGAAGAAATACCACAATAAGCCACACGAACCTTTCCCGCTTCAGATAGTGGCAGGAAAGAATGTTGTAGGCTGTCAGAGAAACCAGATTTTCAATTTTTTGTTGGTAATCATTGTCATAATAATGATGTAACTTATCTGCAAATTTTCGGGATAGGTCATTGAGAACAACATTCACAAAGTTATCCCAGACACACAGTTCTGTTCAGCAGCACACAGATTCTACATTATTCAGTAATGAAAGACAGACGTGCAGGGGAAATCTAATGTATTACAGAATAATCTCTGTTAAGTTTCAAAGCAGCTTGTTTTGAATTGAGCATCTCTGTTGTGTTTTCTTTTGACTAGCCATTCAGCATACAATTAACAGAAGTGTATGGAAGTGCAGTAGCGTCGGCAGTGCCCTGATGGTAGTGAGACAATGCACATAAAGTAAACAGCGGGATGACCAGAGATTTGTGAAGTAAAATCGGTACTCCCTGGTAAAAGCAGAGCAGTTGCAAGGTTCGATACTGTGGAACTGCAAAGTATTGAACTGGGTAGGTCCTTCCCCCTATGGTGATGTCATCTTGGAGGTGGGTTGATTGCTACCATTGATGGAGATAATAGGATAGTGGAGGTTATGTGAACTCATCACTCCGGTGTAAATACCGTTTATTTATTTTTTTTAATGCCAGGTTATGGCATGAGTTTAAAAAGGGGGAGGCGCACCCCCCTGCGCCAAAGCCTAAATCCGCCACTGGGTAGTCAGGCCACAACTTCTAAAAGGAAAAGACACCCTTCTCCAGAAATTATGACAGAACAGGATTCTGAGGAATCTGACTATTCAGACTTTGAGGAGGAACAACTACCTCTGACTGCTTATGAGGATTCAGATGCAGAGGAATCCATTCCTTCTACCTCCCCACCAAAAGACCTTTCCTTTGGGAAAACCCTTCACACCCTCAGGGAACATTTCCAGTGGGAATCTCAGGATTTCCCCCAGTCTAAGAAAATACTTAGAGAGTTTCTGGACCTGCCCCAGTACAGGCCCCTGGTCATCTCCCCTATTTTAGAAGTGGTGGATAATGTTTTCTCTGAATCCAGCTTAGCCCCTGATGCTCTCCCACCTGCTCCAAGTAAGCCTGACAGGTATTACAGAGTAACGGATTATCACAAATACCTGTACAGAAATCCTGCTGTAGACCCAGAGGTCATTACACAGGGACCTAAAGGAGCTAAGACTAGTTCTATCAAGAATCCTACTCCTTCTGACAAGTATTCCAGAACTCTGGACAGATGGGGTAAAGAAGTGTACACCAATGCAACCTTAGCTATCAGAGCACTAAACTGTCAGTTTCATATGTTAAAATTTCAACAGCACACTTTGGAACTATTAAAACAAAAGATTTCTATCTTTTCTGACTGTGCCACTTCGAAAGAGTTAGCAGATTTACTGCACTCTACTTGTCAAGTGGCTAAGCACTCATTACACTGTGGATATGATGCCCAAGAAGCCTCAGGTAGAGCAGCAGTTTAAGTATCTGTCATTGGGAGACATGTATGGTTGAAGGAATAACGTCTCTCTGATCATGTTAAGTCTAAACTAATTGATGCACCCCTGGATAAGGACCGCTTCTTTAGAGCAAAAGCAGAAGAGGTGCTTAAAAAGATGGAAGACAAAGCAAAATCTATGCAAACAGTAAAATATTTCTTTCAGGTTCAACCTCCCAAGTTCAGCAGGAACTTTCCCTCTAAGCACTGGTCCTTCCCTGCACCTAGCAGAGAGGGCCAAGGTAAGCCCCGCAGGGACAGACCACCCAGGTTCCAATTCCAGGAGCAGCAGAGAACCAAACATTGGACCATTCCACCCCAAAGGCAGGGTGTTCTAAGCCACCCTTCTATGGAAAAACTCTCAACGACTCCCTCTCCCCCCTCTGCCCTCCCTTCACCCACCAAAAGCTAGTAGGAAAGCTCCCCCTCTGCAAAGAAAATTGGCGTTCTGTAAAAAAGGACCAATGGGTCTTAAAGATAATTTTTCAGGGATACAAATTCTCTATCAACGAACTCTCAATTCCATGAGGGTACCCAGGCTTACCTCCAAATCAGTGGGCAGAGGCATTGGAACAGGTCCATACTCTCATATCCCCTCAAATCAAACAGGCCAAGGCTTTTATTCCAGGCTATTCCTTGTTCCCAGAAAAGAGGGCACTTGGCACCCCATCCTAGATCTATCCATTCTGAACACCTCCCTGGTGGTCCCCAAATTTAAAATGCTAACTTTGCAGCAGCTGCTGCCTATGCTGACAAAAAACGTCTGGCTAGTGACCCTAGACCTAAAAGATGACTACCTCCACATCTACTGCACCCAGAGTATTCACCAAATGCTTAGCCCAGGCCATAGCTTTTTGCAGACAGAGAAATGTACAGATTTACCCTTATCTGGACAACTGCCTCATTCAGGCAGAATGCAAAGAAAAGCTGCTCCAGGACCTTCACTTTGTCAAAACCCTCCTAACTTCCCTAGAGTTCACCATCATCGAGAAGAAATCAAAGCAAACACCCTCCAGGAAGATCATTTTCTTGGGAGCACTGCTGGGCACAGCATCCCAAATGGCCTTTCTATAACCAGAAAAGCAGAGCTTCCTGCCTCTTTACTTTACCCAGCTGGCTTCCAGAAATCATCTCACTGCGTGGAAGTTCCTACAAGCCTTGGGGCACATGGCATCTTGCATCCTTCTAATTCCCCTGGCCAGGATTCACACGAGGAAACTACAGTGGTATCTAAAGAATCTTTGGTGTCAGCACTCTCAGCCTCTAGAGACCTCACTCCCTCTGATCCCCTGTATAAGGGCCGAGTTTCTCTGGTAGGCAGGGGCCTGTGCCAAGAACAAAGGTCTCTTCTTCATCCTCCGCCCTACCAGCCAGAGCATCACCACCGACACCTCAGACATTGCTTGGGGCACTCACCTAGCAGGCAGGTGCATCCAAGGTCTTTGGGATGCCCAGCACCTTCCGTTACACATAAGTCAAAAGCAAATGATGGCAGTACAAAAGGCTCTGACATCCTTCAAACCCCATTTGAGGCCAGGGGTTCTCCTTATCAAAACAGACAACACCACAGTAATGTGATATATCAACAAACAGGGTGGGACCCAATCTTACCCTCTGTGCAAGCTAGCCATGAACCTCTGGCTAACAGCCTCCTCCATGGGATTACACCTAATTGGCCAATACCTACCAGGGATCAACAATGCTCTGGCAGACCACCTAAGCAGAAATTTACTGGACCCCCACGAATGGCAGCTTCACAGAAAAATCTTTTTGCAAGTCATTCAGGTGTGGGTAACTCCGGAGATGGATCTCTTTGCTTTGCACCTCAACCACCAGCTAAAAAAATTATGTACCAGGGAGTATCACCAGCTAGTGTGGAAGGTGGATGCCTTGACCTTCCCCTGGAACTCACTCTTTGTGTATGCATTCCCTCCTCTGCCTCTTATTCCCAAGATACTGATCAAGATAAGGGAATAGAGACCAAAGGCCATCCTCATTGCTCCAGACTGGTCCAGACAGCATTGGTACCCCTTACTGCGCATCCTGAAATTACAGCCTCCCAGGCAGCTTTCCCTGATCTCAGACCTCTTGACCCATTTGGGGGGGAAATGCTGCACCCAGACTTGCAGACTCTCAAACTGTCAGCATGGCTAATACTTTAAAAGCAAACAAGGGGTCTCTGTTAAGCAAACACGTCCTAGACATTATCACAGAGGCCAGAAGCCCTAGCACCAGAAGATCTTATACAAAGAAATGGAAAAGATTCTGCAACTGGAACCAGTCCAGCAGGGGCAGTACCTCACAACCTTCCATCCCTCTTATCCTGGACTACCTAGCTGAGTTATTCAACAGTGGCCTCTCCTTCTCTTCTATTAAAATTCATGCCTCAGTCATTTCATGCCATTTTGAAACAGAACAGCCCCTCTTCTCACATCCTTTGAATAAACAATTCCTCGGAGGGGCTACTAATGTCAGACCTCCCAGAAGACCACCCGTGCCAGCCTGAGACCTGAATTATATTTAAAAAAACTAACCTTACCACCATTCAAACCTGCTGCTTCAGCAGAATTGAAATACTTATCCTAGAAAACTGCTTTCCTACTAACTATCACCTCAGCCAGAAGGGTTTCAGAACTTCAGGCACTCATGGCCATTGAGCCCTTCATCATTTTCCATGCAGACAGGGTCTCCCTAAGGACTAACCGCTCCTTTATGCCCAAGGTGGTATCTGATGTGACCCTCAATCAGGCCATACATCTACCCACCTTCTTTCCAAACCCTCAAAACAGGGGGGAAAGAATTCTGCACTCACTAGACATGCACAGACAACTCAGATACTACCTGGACTGTACTAAGCCCTTCAGAAAAACAGACCAGCTTCTTGTCAGCTTTGCCACAGGGGCAGAGGGGAAGCCCATTTCCAAGCAAACCATTTCCAAATGGATATCACACTGCATCCATTTCTGCTACAGACTACATGGGAAACCACCCTTTAAGTCTATTTGTACCCATTCCACTAGGGCAGCCTCCACTTCCACAGCATTCCTCAGAGGAGTTCCCACCAGGGATATCCTGGAAGCTGCCACATGGACTTCTGTCCATACCTTTACCAAGCATTACCACCTACCTCTATTTTCTAAGGCTAGGGCAGGGTTTGCCTCTGCAGTTCTGCAGGGCATGCTGACCCAGGCCTAGGACTCTTCCCACAGGTGATGACTGCAACAGTGAAACATGAAGAACATAGTACAGTTGTGTACACTTACCATAAATGTGGATGTTCGAGTGTATTCACTGTTGAACTCCTGGTTTCCCTTCCTCCTTCCCCCTTTAACCTCTTTCCCTAGGGGACATAAGCTTCCCACGGTGGCTCTTTGCCACCAGGACCTCTTTAGCATATTTTTGTGCTTCTGATGGGTTAGGGCAAGAAAAACGGATCTAATGGCATCGGCTGCCTTGCTTTATAGCACTGATGATCTGACGTCAGACTACAGGCGACAGCAGCCGATGCAGAAAAACATAGACTCTGGTATAAGGGCCGGCCAAGGGCTACCACAGCAGGAATAACCCGCAGGTGATGCCTGCAATAGTGAATACACTCGAACATCTACATTTATGGTAAGTGTACACAACTGTACTTTTAGCCACCTCTGTATGTGATTGCCAGTGCTGCTAATATGAAGAGAAAGCGTCATTTAGGACCTTAGAACATCTTAGGGAGATTAGGCTATGGCAAGAAGAATATTTTGTGTAAACACACCAGCATGGCTTTCCATCTTTGCAACAGTTCAGATAGTTTAGCAAATTAAGGCTATGGGTAATGCTTACACTGATCTGTGTCTGAAACCAATCACTGGATGGCAGATGTCAGACTCTGAGTCAGGAGATGGTCTTAACTGTCAGTTTTCTATAAAACACAGTCTGAGGCTGAGAGCTGTTAGAAATTATTGTGAATGAATCATTGATTCTTGTTCCATTTGTTTTTAATGATTTCTTTTGAATATCATTTGTTTTTAATGATTTCTTTTGAATATCATTTGTTTTTAATGATTTCTTTTGAATATTCTATATTTGCAAATGAAAAATGCATATAAACGCATAAAAAGTAAACATGAAAAACACAAGTGTAAATTTTGTTGAGTGGCAACTCCCCAACTCCCATGCGGGTGAGTTTACCCTACATCCCCTGGTAACTAACATAATTATCTCAAGGACCACCAGAACTGTGAGAAGAAAAATTGCCAGTGTCACCCGTAGAGTGCAGTAGATTTATAGAAGTGCTGCTTCGGGCAAAATGCGATGCACTTACTTTGCCCACTACTGCTTCAGCAGACGTGGCTTTCGTGCACAAACAAACCATCTTCCTAAGAGGTCCTTGAATAAATAATATGCGTGTGTAGTAACACTTAACCATGAATACTGCCATATTTCTGTTCAAACATTTTGCAGGACTCTAGCAACAAGTCACTTCCAGTTCTTCTCTTGTGACTGAATTATTCACACATTTTTTTTTTGTGGTCAGTGTCCTAACAAATTTACTTTCACTTCTCCTTACCAAGATGGATCCCGTATTCCTGTCTCCTTTGTTGCCTGAGCAGTTAGCTGAATATGTCTCACTGGTTGCCTAGTCAGAAATGCAGATTGCATGCCAACAGATCCAAATGGACTTTTTATAATGCCAGGGTATTTGAAAGTGAAAACCAGCTAAATATGAGGTGTAGAGGACTATAAATTATTTAGTTGGGTATTATTAGTCATCAGTGTATGCTTAGAGGTCTAAAACCATATGTCAGTATTTGGTACACTTAGCTAAAGTTGATTGACATTATCTTACATTACATTTATTTGCTGGCAGATGGGGATTGTAAACCTATATAATCTGCCCTTTTAATTGTCTTAATATTCTAGCTCTCTTACATTCCTACAGTCTAGTCTGTCTTGCCTTGTTTTCCAATTGTGTCGTGCATTCTTGAATACTTTTGTGAATTCCTTCTTCACCATCAATTCTCCTAGTCTGCCCATTTCATAGGACCACACCTCTGTGTAAAAGTACTTTTGAAGTGACACATAGTGATTAGTTTCTACAGTCTGCCATCTGTGCACATTCATTTCCTCTCTGCTGCTTCTCTTTAGAATTACCCCTTCACAACTCCTTCATGTGCTCCAGTATCATCCTGCCACCATTTCTTTGGTCTTCAGTGAGAAAAGATTTAACTCCTTTAACTTCTGGGCATATTACTTCCCCTCCATTCCATAGATTCTTCTGATAACTTTTCTGTCAGTTCCCTCCAACAACCTTTTCCTTATGTGGCCACCAGAAATTTATGCAATACTGAGGATGTGTTCTTACCAAGGCCCTATGATGTGCATTAATTCTTTGCTTGTGGAATCTGTCCCTTGAACATACACTCTAGAATTACATCTGCAGCTACCAGAGCCATCTCACTGTATTTCCAGTGGTCCAGTCTATCTCTCATCAATACTTCCATATTCTGTTCTTGCTCTTTCAGCATCAGTTCCACCACTGCCTGCTACAGTACTTTGTGTTTACTAACACTGAGCTTCAAGTACTTCTCATTTGCCACTTGTTCTGCCATTCCAAATTCTGAACTAGACCCCCCCCCACCATCCTCTATGACTGCATCTGTATTTGTGTCACCAGTAAAGAGTTTGATCCTGATGTTCTTCATGTTTCACTGTTGCAGTCATCACACTTAGGTTATCTGCCTGCAGGTAGCCCTCAGTCGGCCCAAATACCAGAGTCTTAGGATTTCTGCATCGGATGCTGCACTTCTTCCATGATGTCAGGTTGTCAGGGGTATAAAACAGGCAGCCAATGTCATTACATCAGTCTTTCTTGCCGAGGAGGAGCCTGAAGCAGAAGCAGTTCACAAGTGCCAGTTGGCCACTACTTGAAATTTTTGTTTTCGAGTTTGTAATCCTGAAATCTTCTAAAGCTAAGTACCCCATTAGGGATCCTTTTTTCTTGCTCTAACCGATGTCAGAAAAAGTTAACAATTGTCTTGCCCATGGAAAGCAAATTCCTCACAGAGACTTTCATTCTTACTGCGTCACCTGTTTAGGCCCAGACCACAACGTCCCTCACTGTCAGTTTTGTGCCTTGTTTAATGCCCAAACCATTCATCATCAGGCTGTCTTTGTCGCAAAATTCTTTCGCGCTCGTTCTCCATATTCCGAAATGGCTTTGATAAGCCATCCGACTACCGATCTTCCGAATAAGAGTAAAGATAAAGACAGAGACAGACCGCATAGGTCCAAAACTGCCAACGACACTTCCGTTAAGCTAGTCGCCAGCCCGCCGGTACTCAGTGAGGCACCTTTGCAGCCCCTGATGCCCACTTCTACAGATTTGCAGGCCTCTGCTGAAACCCATTCGGAGTCCGGTATGCCGCGAGATGCTTGTTCGATTATGGAACCTGCGGATGTCTCTACCTTGGATGAGTCCAGAGCTGCTGTGCAGGCACGGGCTTCTGAGGGTGTATTCCGACCTACTGATGTTCGAATTAAACCGACGACTTCATTTTTAGCTAAAACCACCGAGTTTCTGAGGCCCAGAGTACACACTACGCCTAGAAAACCAACAACCAAAGTGCATGCTCAAGCTCCCATGCCACAAAAACAAATGCTTAGAATGGCTGAAGACCTTATTACCCTAATTAGGGGAAGCCAGCCTCCCCCTGCTAAGAGACAAAGAATTGAGTTTCTCATTCTGATTCTACAGACCAGGAGTCCAATGACTCTGACCCTTCTGATTATCAGGACATGCTCTTATCAACCTATAAGGATTCAGTTGCAGAGGAATCCATTCCCTCTGCCTCCCCTCCAGAGGATTTTTCTTTTGGCGAAACCTTGCATACTTTAAGAGAGCATTTCCGCTGGGAATGCCAAGACTACCCTCAGTCCAAAAAGCGACTCAGAGAATTTTTAGAGTTGCTTCAGCACAGACCTCTAGCTATACCCCCTGTCCTGGATGTTGTAGATGATGTTTTTATGGAATCCAGTCTTACTCCAGATACTCTACCCCACAAATGTCTCTTCAAGAATCCTACTGCAGATCCAGAGACCATTTCCCAGGGGCCTAAAGGTATTAAGGCTACTACAGCCAAAAATCCTACCCCTTCATTCAGGGATTCCAGAACTTTAGACAGATGGGGTAAGAAGTTATATACCTCTGCAACTCTTGCCATCAGGGCATTGAATTGCGAGTTTCACATGTTGATGTACCAGCAGCATATTATGGAACTAATTAACCAAAAATGGTGTTGCTTCCAGATTGTGCAGAAAATAAAGATTTACAAGAGCTAATGCATTCTGCAAACCAAGTTAGTAAGCATACTTTGCAGTGTGGCTTTGATGCCCTAGAAGCATCTTGCAGGGCTGCAGTCACTGGGTCTGTACTGAGAAGGCATACTTGGCTGAAGGAACAAACCTTGCCAGATCATGTAAAATCCAAATTACTAGACGCTCCCTTAAACAAGGACTGTTTATTTGGCACCAAAGCAGAAGAGGTTCTTAAAAAGATGGAAGAAAAAGCTAAATCTATGCAGACTGTTAAAGAATTCTTACAAGTGCAACCACTTAGATTCAGTAGGCATTGGCCTTCTAAAAACTGGTCATTTCTAGCCCCTTCCAGGCCTTCTCAGACCAAACCCAGGGGAAATAGGCCACTCAGACTACAGTCTCAGGGTATGCAGAAATCTACAGTGGAGTGCCCCCTCCTCAAAAACAGGGAGCGGTAAGCCTCCCCTTTATGGAAAAAGTTTACAATGACTTTTCAGTTATCCTTCCCAGCCCTGCCCAATTACTTGTGCCCCTAGGAGGAAAACATGCCCTTCATGCAAAAAACTGGATGTCTATTACTCAGAACAGATGGGTCTTAAACATTGTATCCCAGGGGTACAGATTCTACTTCCATACAATGCCAACCCCAAGCGGGTTTCCAGACCTTCCTTCAAACCAGTGGGCAGAGGCTCAAAAGCAAGTACTTTCCCTGATCAATATCAGAGCTATTCAACCTGTTCCAGTAGAACAAAGTGGGCAGGGTTTCTACTCCAGACTTTTCCTGGTGCCCAGAAAAGAGGGCTCTTGGCGCCCAATCCTGGATCTATCAACTTTCAACACCTTTCTGGTGGTCCCAAAATTCAAGATGCTTACCCTGCAACAGCTTCTCCCTATGCTAGCCAAGGATGCCTGGTTAGTCACTCTAGACTTATAAGAAGCTTATCTGCACATCTGCACATCCCCATAAGGGAGTCATGCAGAAAATATCTACACTTCAGGGCAGGCTCTATACACTATCAGTTCTCTACACTTCCCTTTGGCTTATCTACTGCGCCCAGAGTATTCACAAAGTGCCTGTCTCCAGCCATTGCATACTGCAGGTAGAGAAATATCCAAATTTTCCCATACTTTTCAACGACTGCCTGATTCAGGTGGACAGTCAGGAATTGCTACTTCAGCACCTGGTATTTGTAAAAAGCCTTCTCACTTCATTGGGGTACACCATCAATGAAAAGAAATCACAAGTGGTGCCCAGTCAAAAGATTGTATTCCTGGGAGCAAGCTTGGACACAACTTTCCAGATGGCATTTCTCACTTCAGAAAAACAGGTCTATCTGACAAACTACTTCAAACAAATGGCCACCAGAACCCAGCTATCTGCAAGAAAAGTACTGCAAGCTCTAGGGTTCATGGCCCCATGTATACTGCTGATTCCATATGCAAGAATGCAAATGACGAAACTCCCGTGATACTTAAATAGTCTGGTGCCAGAATTCTCAGGACCTGGAAACAGTCATTCCTATCATACCCTGTCTAAGAACAGAGTTCCTCTGGTGGGCAGAAGCATGCAAGCACAACAAGGACTGCCATTTACTCAACCCCAAGCCACCCAGACCCTAACCCCAGATGCATCAGACTATGCCTGGGGGGCACACATGGACGGAATATGTATTCAGGGCCACTGAAACCCAAGTCAAATTCATCTGCATATCAACCAAAAAAGAGATGCTGGCTATACAGAATGTCCTGACAGCTTTCAGATCCCTAATCTTTCCAGAACAACTGCTTATAAAACAGACAACACCACAGTTATGTGGTACATAAACTAGCAGGGGGGAACCCATTCTTACCCACTCTGCAGGTTAGCCATGGCCCAGTGGAAATCAGCCTTGAGCAACCAAGTGCATCTACAAGCTCAATTCCGGCCAGGCAAACAAAATTCACTGGCAGACGACTTAAGCAGAAATCTCCTAGACCCACACAAGTGGAAATTGGAGGCCAACACCTTCAACCTTCTGATCCAGAGGTAGGGGACTTTGGAGGTAGACCTATTTGCCTCCCCCGAGAACCACCAGTTGAGCAAATTCTACACCAGGAACCTTCACAGCAGGGCCTGGAAGGTGGATGCCCTATCCTTTCAATGGGAAAACATCTCAATTTATGCCTTTCCCCCTCAGGCCCTCCTCTCAAAAGTACTACTCAAGATAAAACAGGACAGGCCAAGGGCAATTCTTATTGCCGCAGACTGGCCACGCCAGCCCTGTTACCCACTCTTGCACAGTCTGACAACAGTCCCTGGCACCTTCACCAGACTCCTACCCTGTTGTCTCAGCAGGAGGGACAGATTTTGCATCCGCAATTGCAATCCCTAAAATTTGCAGCCTGGCTTTGAATACACCACCAGCAACCCTCAACAAACAGGTGCTGGACATTATTCTTGAAGCCAGAAGGCCTAGTACTAGGAAATCCTATGCTGAAAAGTGGAAAAGATATTGTTCTTGGAATCAGTCTCAAGGGAAGGACACAGCAGTGCCCTCCTTACCTGTAATCTTGGATTAGCTAGCAGAACTACGCCACAGAGGTCTGGCTTTCTCCACCATTAAGATTCATGCCTCTGCCATCTCAGCTCATTATAATACTGAGCCACCTCTATTTTCTCATCCTCTCATCAAACAGTTCCTGAGATGGGCTAACAACTTAAGGCCCCCTAGGAGAGCATCCACCCCTGCCTGGGACCTTAACTTTGTACTGGAAAAACTCACACTTCCCCCTTTTGAACCTGCAACTTCAGCAGAGTTAAAATTCCTCTCTTGGAAAACAGCCTTGCTTTTAACCATAACTTCAGCAAGAAGAGTGTCTGAGTTACAGGCACTAATGGCTGTGGAACCCTTCATTATTTTCCATGCTGACAGGGTTTCCCTCAGGACTAACCTATCCTTTATGCCTAAGGAGGTGTACAGTGTGGCTCTAAACCAATTCATCCATTTGCCAACCTTCTTCTCTAACCCCCAGAATAAAGGGGAAAGAATCCTGCACTCCTTGGACATGCACAGGCAGCTCAGGTTTTACCTTGACAGGACTAAACCTTTCAGAAAATCTGACCAGCTTCTAGTCAGCTTTGCTACAGGGGCAGAGGGTAAGGCCATTTCAAAGCAAACTATTTCCAAATGGATAGCACACTGCATCCATTTCTGCTACAAGCACTATAGAAAACCTACCCCACAGGGGATCAGACCACATTCCACTAGGGCTACTTCCACCTCTACAGCATTTCTCAGGAGAGTCCCTACCAGGGACATTCTGGAAGCTGCAACCTGGAGTTCTGTACACACCTTCACCAAGCATTACCACTTACCAATGTTTTTCTAAATCCAGAGCTGGATTTGCTACAGCAGTCTTGCAAGGCCTACTAGTCAGCCCTAACATTTCTTGACTGCCTCCTCCCTTCCTCAGCTTTGGGAATCAACCCAAGTGTGATGACTGCAGCAGTGAAACACGAAGAACATAGTACAGTTGTGTACACTTACCATAAATGTAGATGTTCAAGTGTATTCACTGTTGCAGTCCTGGTTTCCCCCTGGCTTTCTCTATCTTTCTACCTCTCCTCTCTGTGGCCATTCCTTCTGACATTGGTATTTACTTTTTACTGGTGGTGTTCCCCATCATATACTAGCTTCCTATTGGGGGCTCCTGACATTTGGGGCAAGAAAAACCTGATATAATGGCGTCGGCTGCCTGTTTTATACCCTTGACGACCTGACGTCATGGAAGAAGTGACAGCATCCGATACAGAAATCCTAAGACTCTGGTATTCGGGCTGACTGAGGGCTACCTGCAGGCAGATAACCAAAGTGTGATGACTGCAACAGTGAATACACTCAAACATCTACATTTATGGTAAGTGTACACAACTGTACTTTCTCTTTTCCCTCAGATACATGTGAGACAAACACATCAAAGAGTACTGGACTTAAGACAGAGCTCTGTGGTACTCTACTAGTCATTTTTCCTAATTCATTGTCCTTCCCACTGCAGCCCTCTCTGTCCTACTGTTTCAGCAATGCAACTATTCAGGTCCTAAGCCCTGATTCTATCCCCACCTTTCAACCAAAGGATTAAGGCTGGTGCTGAGCCAGTAATTGGTCACTTGTTTGATCAGTGCATCCTACCCTGGAAATACATTTAAATAAATAAAACAAAATAAATAAATAGAAGGCTCTGAGGTGTTAAAGAGTCGCTTCCTATAGTCAAGGGTAGATGATGTGATTCCTTCCTCCTTCATTTGCTTACACTTTAACTCTGAGCAAGTGTTGCCCTAAGAAAGGTATACCTGGTTCCAGTGGCTTACCAAATTAACGGATGCATTGAAAAAAAGTCCAGTTTTGCTGTCAGCCTCCAGTGTAGGACAGAGTCAAAGGCTTTGCTGATGTCCTGATAGACTATGTCTACTGGTACTCCCCTGAAAAGTTCATTTGTAGCTCAACCAGAAAACTTGATCAAGCTGATTTGTAGCTCCTTCTGACTATGAGGTTGCTGTTTTTAAAACTGTTGTACTGTTGAAATGCTATCAGCCTTTCCTTCAGGATTCTTGCCGTAACTTTTTCTACCACTGTTCTTACTCTAACAAGCCTATAATTCCTCAGATATTTTTCTGTCTTCATTTTGTACAGTGGTATCACAGTTGTCATCTTTTTTACCTGTGTCATTTCTGCATTAGCCAGTGAAATGTGAACAATCTTTCTGAGAACTCTGGGAGGCAGACCTTCTGCTCATTTTATTGTATCCTCCCTAATGACCACCAGCTCTCACTGAACCTTCAGTCTATTGTGGTGCTTTGTCCACTCTCCTACACACTCTGCTCAGACGTCCTCCCAGCCTGGCACCCTGCCCTTGTATTCATTTGTGAAGACTCAAACAAAGTATTCATTCAGTACCTTTATTTGTTCTTCATTCAGTACTTCTACTTGTTAGTACCTCTACTTGTTCTTCATTCAGTACTTCTACTTGTTAGTATCTCTACTTGTTCTTCATTCACTACCTCTACTTGTTCTTTATTCAGTACCTCTACTTGTTTTTCATTCAGTACCTCTACTTTTTATTACCTCTTACTTGTTCTTCTTTCAGTACCTCTACTTGTTCTTCATTGAGTACATCTGCTTTTCTTCATTAAGTACTTCAACTTGTTCTTCATTGAGTACCTCTGCTTGTTCTTCCCTCAGTACCATAACTTGTTCTTCATTGAGTACCTCTGCTTGTTCTTCATTGAGTACCACTGCTTGTTCTTCATTCAGTACCACAACTTGTTCTTCATTGAGTACGTCTATTTGCTCTTCATTGAGTACCTCTGCTTGTTCTTCACTCAGTACCACAACTTGTTCTTCATTGAGTACCTCTACTTGTTCTTCATTGAGTACCTCTGCTTGTTCTTCATTCAGTACCACAACTTGTTCTTCATTGAGTACCTCTGCTTGTTCTTCATTGAGTACCTTTGCTTGTTCATTTAGTACCTCAACTTGTTCATTTAGTACTTCTGCTTGTCCCCAGTCTTCTGTGTTCCCCCTCCCATCTTTGCGCATCCTAGCCACATCTGTCCCTCACTTTCTTCTTTCTGCTATATACCTAAACAAAAAGCCCTTGGGTTCCTTTTAGATTCCCATTGGTAACTCCTTTTCAGCTTTAGTCTTTTTTTGCCTTACCATCTGTGTTGCCCTTTTTCTTACAGTCCTTGTCCCTGGCTTCCCCCAGCACTCCACTCATACTTTTCCTCTCTTGTAGGCCCCATTCTTTTGATATAATCACTGGACTCACATTCCTGTGTAGCTACATTGATCTTCTCTTTTTGATTTTTTCCTCATACCCTTGTCTTTAGCCTTATGCTTCCCACCCCTGACCTATTCTTACAGCTTGTTTGCTTCCTTAATTTGCTGCATGTCTTCTAACCCGTACTTGTCCACCTCCCCTAGCACAAAGTAACCAGTTTCCTTAAAGCCTGTTTAACAAGGTGGGAAGGTAGGACAAATGCCATTTTTAAGTCTGACTTGCAAAAAGAAAAGCAGAGAGTGAAGGTAAGTGGTTAGTAATGAGTCCATATTTGTCCTGAGATGGGACAAAGTGATAAAATCATCGTAATGCAGTAATAAATAGTTTATTACTAACATTGCAGTGTAATTGATCTACAGAGAACATGAACATGGTCAAAGCAATGATCCTTTAGAATCGCTCAGTCTGGGACAAGGGGAAAAGTAGGTTGTTGCCTGCATGATCGTTTATGTTATTAACAAAAAATAAGAAAACAGAACAAAAAAGCAGCATATTTGTGCAAAATAAAGATTATCTAAACAAATGAAATGTCTTTGTTCTTTAAAGCAGCTTGCATGAGCATTCCTGTCAGTGTTGTAAGCTTTCTTTTAAAAGTAAATTTAAGAAGAATATCCTTTTCACTTTTTTGTTTGCCTTCCCTACAGTTGACCGCCAGCTGTCAACAGCTGCTTGCTATTTTCACCAGGTCTGCCAAGCCTGCCTAAGCCTTTCCTGAGTTCATCCCAAGCCACATCTTGGGCCAGTGAGGAGATCTAGAATGCAGGTGCACCATTGTACTCCTGCTGGGGAGTGTGCCTCATCCCCCTCCCACCCTGTGCCAGCCTTGTGAGTTCCCTGAGTTGTTCCCTATGGGAGATGCAATGTCACTTCCACGTGTGCATAACCTCCTCACCAAGTGGTATGCTGCAGCATGGAGCTTACGAGGCTCTTAATGCTACTGTTGTGGCAAGCATAGATGGCCTCCACCTCCCCAAGATAGGTGAGGAGGCATAAGCCACTCAATACCATCTCCCCTCCAGTCCCTCCAGATTCAGTGCCTCTAGATGAACACTGGTCATCTTATGGCACAATAAGGGCTTAATTCACTTGCCCTACGGACATGGATAGTATCCTTTTTGGCTTAACCCACTCATGAATTATATTGTGCTGCTGTTGTGGCAAGCATAGATGGCCTCCCCCTCCCCAGGATAGGTGAGGTGGCATAAGCCACTCACTCCCATCCCCCCTCCAGTCCCTCCAGATTCAGTGCCTCTAGTTGAACCCTGGTCATCTTGTGGCACAATAAGGGCTTATTTCTCTTGCCCTACGGTCATGGACAGTATCCCTTTTTGCTTAACCCACTCATGAATTATATTGTGCTGGCAAAAATGGGTATTATTCTGGAATGAAAGCACTTACTTGAAGGGTAATCTACTTCTGTATTTTAAATGACAAAAACAGCAGCAGTGGGTTCAGGTATAAAAGCCGACTCACAGTGTATCCAAGAATTTGTTCAATAAAACACACGAAAGGTGCAGTCACATAAAAATCCAAAAGGTATAAACAGTATTCCAAGCGCTTTCTTCTCTGGTGAATCAGACACTTTTCCCCCCTTTGCTTTGGAACCTCCACAGATAAAGAAGGCTGTTCTCGGGGTCACTGTAGAAGTTGACTGCCTCTCATAACAGAGAAAGTGAGTGAAAATCACTCTCTGGAAATGTGATCAGAGAGGCACATCTGGGTAGGTGCTAATAAACATAGTGCTGTTAGGATAGGATGCAATTATATATTCTGATAGGGAGGCACTGGTTGTGACAGGACTGCTGAAAGGGTGATCACAAGTTTTATGCAGAAGATTAAACGGTTTTAGTAACACATGTAAAGAAACATTTTAGAGCCAGGCCAGCCCTAGTTATGATCCCCTTTGAATAGTAACTCAGGATGAGCATTCTGTATTTGCGATTAAATAAATAAGGTATATTATTCCTCAGAAACCTACACGTGGAAGATATTTTATGTTTTCTAGACCAAATCCCACTCATCTGGACCCCTAAACTGTGTAACAAAAGCCTTTAAGCTCCATGTAAATGAATGTCTCATGTTATATCTGTGTGTTAACTTTTACTGGTTGTTAACGATGGATCAGAGCGTTTCACTCCAAAGTCTGCTGTTTATGGACTGAACGACAGAACTCAGATCTCCTCTGGGTATGGACCAGTGATATGCCTGCTGGATCTAAAGTGGCTCTGCATCAGAAAGAAAGGATAAATGAGAATTTTTTTGCATGCTCTCAACATTTAAAATGTAAACTAGCTGTTGCATTTTAACAACCCCCTCCATGCACAAAATGAACTGACTAACTGCAGTGTCAGACTTGGTGATCTGATGACCCTCAGCGTTGATTTCCTCTTTTGTACTAAAGCTATGTTTTTCATTATCTAAGACACCCGATCAAGGTCCTGCTCTATATCATGTTATTTGCATGAACTATATTGCTGTGTTCTTTATCTGCTACTTCAGAATTGTAATAATAAAATCATTTCTGTGGTGGCTGGAGGAGTGTCTCACTCACACTACTAGGAGAAGCTGTACTGCTTTTTTTTTTTTTTTTTTTTTTTTTTAGTTTACAGCTGTTTATTTACGATGGACGTTTTGAACAAGCTTTAGCAGCTGATTATTTGCATTTGCTTGTAGTAATTTAATTTTTAGTTGACTTAGTTGTCACTCAAACATGTGAAGCAAGATATACAGTATCAGGATAAATAAAGATATTAGAAATGTTCATATCAGTAGATCTCCAAATGTAGCTTTAGGAAAGGTAAAACTAATAAAATCAGGAGTAAGTAAAGTGCTAAAATAACTTTACACCTTAAGAAAAGAACAGAAAACTATGTATATGGATTGGGATCCAAATATTGCGCTGCAGTCCATTAGAATGTATAAAATTATAAGTACATATGACTCTGCTAGTATCAGCTGAGCATACTACACAGAAATAGTAGCTTTAAAGTATTGCTGATTACAAATATTCTGATCAATTCATTTTGTTATGAATAAACACCCAGCTGTGTCTAATGATGCAGTTCTCCAGGTTACACAAATACAATGCAGTGCAGATTTTAGTGTCATATGTAAACAAGGATGTTCATTTTCAAAACAATATCAGTTATAAAGACAAAAAATAAAATGAAGACACTACTAGTTTTAGCACTGAAGCAGTGAGTTTTTGATGTAGTAAATTCTGCCTTTTTTTCCATCTATGTCATAACCAATGTCTCACACAGTTTGCCAAATTATGTGCTGTGAGTTTAGCGTCCTTTGTCAGAGATACAGAGTGTTTCTGCTTGAAACCAAGACATCCAAATAAGAGGACAAAAAATTAAGCTTATTTTGAGTTTAATCTGCACTTTTCATCTGTGTTTCACTGCATTAATTTGTGCCTTTTGTAATGTTTTTACTGCTCTTGCCTGCTTATCAACTGCACTTGTCTTGCACTGAAATATTGCCAACTTAGCGTAGACTAGATTCAGACTTGCTAAATTTAGTCTGTTTTTCATACACTTGAACTACCAAATCCAGTCGTCTTACATTAGGAAGGGTTTCCCTGCACCCTTGTGGCAGAAGAGTGTGGATATAGCCTTGTCTGAGCTGGAGATTGCTGGAGGAAAGATCATTGTATGATTTCCTATTGGCAGACTAGTTTAAAACTGTTTAATTTCGCCTGCATATAAGCTTTGCATTTGCTCGTAGCTGCACACTATGCAACAGGTTAGCGGTGCCTTGTATAGACACAAATGCCTTTCCTTAGACACCAGTCAGTGAAACCCTCCCAGGTTCCCTGCTGCTCTGCAGGCAATGCAGCTGTACATTTCTGCACTGCAGGCAACTCGGCTGAGCACTGAACATCCCTCCACTTTTCATCCCTGATCTTCTACAGATTAAGTCCCCTTGTTAATCCCAGAGCAACAGCTGATCTGATTTGCCCTCTCACTAATTAGTACTTAAAAATTACCTGCTACTATGGACAGTCAGTTTTCCAATATTGATCCAGCCAGCCTGATTGACATGGGCATCTTGAGCAATGTAGCAATTGTCTCATGTATACTGACAGCCACTTGCTCCTAAAGCAAACAAATACAGTATGTGAGAGATGTAACTATACCATGAAACTAGAATCAGTCTTTTCATGTAACAGTAAAGAAGATATCAAACAGGTTGTCAGCACACACCTCTCCACTCACATAAGATAAGATCAAGACACATAAACCCACATACATGGAGGTACTTACTAAGCACAAACAACCTGCACATACTAAACACAAACAGAATCCACCACCACACATAACAGCACACATATTAGTGTCCCGACAATTAAGTCCCTAAAGCAAAACACCTAATGACCTAGTCATAGACAACTCAATAGTGAGACACAGAAATGCCCCCCTCACTAGGTTTAACAAGGAGAAGATCATGGACAGCTGCCTATCAGGTGCCAAGATCCATTGAATCATGCACTCACTCGTCACTCAGCAATAATTACTGTTACGACTCTGTCATAGTACATGTTGAAGTGAATAACTTGAGATGTACTTCTCTGGACTATATGAACAAAGACATGACTGAACTATAAGATTATGTGTCCCACGCAGGTATGTCCTTAGCCTACTTTCACAGAGGATGATGCCACAATACAGACAAAAAATGATTGATTTCAGTAATTGGCTTAGCTTCTGGTGTCACTCCAAGGAGTTCCATTATCTGACATCCTGGGAAGACATGATCGACAGACCACATTACTTTGCCAGAGATGGGCTTCACCTGTCTCCTCAAGGCTTTCGGACACTGGCAAAGAAGCTTGCATCCCCCATAGTGCCTTTTTTAGGCAATGTCAAAACAACAAAAGTTTCCACATAAAGAAATCCACTAGAGACAAACTCAGGGTCATGCTGCTTAATGCTAGGAGCCTAAACCGTAAACTGCACTCCCTGGGACCACGCCTCACCTTGAAGGATGCTGATGTCTGTGCAGTCACTAAGACTTGCTTCAAGGCCTCAGAGAGCACCCCAGCCATAAAAGGCTGCAATGCTTTTCACACGTTCAGACCACAAAATGAGCGTGAAAGAACCAAAGGTGGAGGTGTATCCATCTTCATTAAATCCAAATACATCTCAAGACTGGTAAAACAGTGTGACTGACTTCAGCTACTCCAGGTCCAAATAACTATAGGCAAAATACCCTGCCACATCATAGCTAGCTACAGGTCCCCCACCATGAACCAGAAGATGCTCACTTCATACCTGGACTTGCTAGAGTCACTCAGTATACAGCCAAACATCTTGGCCATTGGAAAGCTCAACTGTCCTTCCATCGACTGGGCGAATTACATGAGCACAAACTCGATCGCTCTGAGGTTCCTGGATTTTGTTAATTCAAATGCCCTGAAACAGTTGGTTTGCACCCCTATAAAGGGCTCAATTGTCCTAGACCTAGTGCTCACCAACATGGGGGGGGGGGTCACTGCACTTCTCCCTGTGTGTTGCCCTCCATGGTAAGATCAGACCATAAATCAGTCTGGTTTGAAGTAAAGCTTAGACGTGACACCCCCACAGCATACCTCCCAACCATACCGATTTACTTGTTTTTTACCGAGTTTTGGGGTCCAGATGAAGGGGTGCCATGATTCCTGAGTGGCACCCCTTCATTTCCGATTTTTTTTTTTTTTTTAATTTTTGCACTGTTTGAGCTGTCGTCATCACATGCGCGATGACGTCAGCTCCGTCAGGGCTACCAGCCAGTCAGAATTGAGCTCTGACTGACCTGGCTGCTCAAAAATACGAGCGGGAACACTTATGGCACTTGTAATATTATCGGCAGCACTTTCGGAACTTGAATGCACTCTTGTAATTTATTATTTACAAATAAGGAAGTGTGTGTGAAATACGAGCAGGAACGGCACTTGTAATATTATCGGCTGCACTTTCTGAACTCAAATGTACTCTTGTAATGGATTGTTTGTTCAGGGAACTCTTGCAGTGGATTATTTACAAGTAAGGAAATGGGAACTGTTGTAATGGATTATTTACAAGTAAGGAAGAAGTTTGTGTGTGAAATGCGAGCGGGAACAGAATTGCTCTTCCATTTTGTTTACAGTAAAATACAGCAGGAATTTGCTTATTTCAAACTCCATGGAGCCAGGCAAAAATTGTGTTGCTTTTACAGGCCATTATGCACAGTAAAGATGGTAGAGACAGACAGGTCACTTTGAAATAATATGAATGAGTTAGTTGTGCAGTGCAAGCAAGCTCACCAATCTAAATATGCCTGTCGTCCTATCATGATTAAATAGGTTTGGATTTTGCTGATTGTATAATGGTTTATTGCATGGTATATTAATAGAATTAAAAAAAAAAAAAAAGGTTACTGAGCCCCTTTGCAGATGGCTTCACCCCAGCTTTCGTTTTAACAGGGCAGCCACAATTACAATTTGACAGAGACTTATCAGACAAGCAGGCTAGGTATAGTTTGTTTTCTTAATTGCTGTTGTTAAGCCTAATTACTAAATGAGGTGGAGTTGATGAAGAAGGGAGGAGGCAAAGGTAGGGGGTTTGAGTGCCTCGTACAAGGGATCCTCTTAAATTTTATCAGCATCAGCTCAGCTTGGACTAGAGATGGCATGCTATACCAATGGACTATACTACTAGAAAGTTCTTTTATCCAGGGGAAGGTTGGTACTGTATTCAACTTCAAGTACAAGTAGGCATGCATTATAAGAAGTGCTAGTGCACTGTGCTCTCTGGGGTACTGAATTTGTACTTTGAGGAACATTTGTAATACTAATAGCTGTCATTCTTTCTCCATTTTAGTGAGGATGATGTAGTATTCAGACTTGTTTGCTCTCATGTGTAAAGCATTAAAATTAATTTGCTGTCTGCGCCTTGTCGTTGTCATATTTCTTGAGCCAACATTTTAAATATTCCCTGCTCATAGCATGGTGTGGCTTGTTTTAATTATTTAATGTGCACGATCCTCCCATAATTATCAGAAGAAATCTGCTGTTTATCCAATTTCCCATGGGCTCTTTTTCTTTTTTTAAAAGGAAATGTGTGGAGTTGTATTTCGATCCATTAATACCAATGGATGTGGATGCTTCTTATTTTGTCTGCGCTATGATTTGACTTAGTAATATAATTGATTTTGATTCTGAAACCATATTTGGCTTTCCTACCTGCAGCTGAAAACAAATCCTTGTGCAGAGGGTTTTTGAAGTTTGATTCCATCCTCCAAACTATACCTATCATGATGGAAACGGCTGCCATACAGGCATAATAAATATTATATTCAACAATTTGTATTGCTGTACTGCTACCGCTATAACTGTCTTATGTAAATATTGTAAAAAGTAAGAGATCTGTGTTTTGGCACACAATATGACAATATTCTGCTTAGAACAACCAACTTTGTAGAAAATCACTAGATGATTCTTGTTGTTACTGCTGTTTTCAACTCAGACACCTGGACTTTTCATAGAAAGCTGTTTGGCAGCTTTTGTGCCTCAATGCTTCATAAAGCAGCCTGCTTTCATTACAAGTAATACTGAAACTGGTGCAAATCATGTCAAATTTTCTGGGTCTTTAGACCCAGAAAAAAATTATGTAGGTAAAGTAAAATAAAATAATTTGATTCAACAAATGAAGAGGATATCACTTTTTTAAGTTATTTGTATTAAATTTTGTTCATGTTATGGATTATGCAGTTTGACAGATACAGAAAGCAATTATGGCAAGATCTGCCTTGCATAAGAAATCGTTTAAACATGCTGACACTTCGCAGCTTGGAACCCGCGGTGGTGGTGCTGCGGTAGCGTTGTCGCCTCGCAGTAAGACGCTGTCCAGTTCGATTCTCAGCTAGAGCGTCTTCTGCGTGGAGACATGCATGAATGGGCGTACCTTCGTTGAAGGTTGTGCGTCAGGGCTGGTAACTCGGCATGTAAAACTCAACTACCAATCATTAGTGGACCGGAGTTCCGCTGTGGTGATCCCTAACCGGGAAAAGCCGAAAAGACACAACAACAACACTTCGCAGCTTGGAAACTGTTTAGTGATATTTCTTAAAATGTTGTATGGGTTTGGTGTATATTTATCTGTGTGTGTGTGTGTGTGTGTGTGTGTGTGTGTGTGTGTGTGTGTGTGTGTGTGTGTGTGTGTGTGTATGCCCCCATTTAATACACCTGGTGGCTAGAGGTATTTGGGCTCAAACCCTGTACCTAAAGTCCCTAGCCACCACCACTTGTGAGCTTTGTCCAGATTTTTTGTGCTAAGAGTTGAGCTATGGTTAGAAGTGAGAACTGAATTCACTAAATGATAACCATTAAGTTTCAGTCTTCCTGTCTTTCAGGAAGTTGCTGATTTGGCATAGTGGTATGTTGCTCTGACTGTAGTGCATAGGGTCCTGGGTTTAAGACTTGTAGTGGAATGCATGGTGGTAACAACATTTTATTCTAGTAACTTTCCAAAATTATACAACCAAAGTTTAAAATGTGTCCCTGTTTTTTGACCTTTTGCCCCCACCAAAAAAAATGAAATTGAAAATAAGTGTGAGAAGCTGTGCAAGATGCCTATGGCTTACACTGCTGTCATTCTATTTATAGTGTGGGAGCGGAAGTAGACTTTTATGATGAAAATGTTCTGAAATGGGCAGTTTTGTCATTATTGGTTCATGCATTTTGTTTCATTGCCTAAAGTACAGCCTGCTGGAAAAATGTTCAAACTAATTTAAAATGTGCTGCAACAAGTGTGCTGTATTATACAAGGAATATAACTTAATAAAGTCAGGAAGGTTTATCATAGAAAAGAACACATGTACATTTCTTGTTTTGTGTGCAAAGGGACAATGATATGAAAACGGCCCAAAGGTAATCTTTATCCACCACTGGCCAAATGCATTTTCTTTGGATGTGGTGTGGGTTTCAATGAATGTGAGTTTCAAGGGCAGAGAAGATTTAATGCCATGTCTATTTTCATTGTGAGACAGTACTGCTTTGTTTAAAAGATGTCTGTTAGTGTTTGTGCATTGTGCTATAAAATGTAAAAATAAAATCCAAATAATCATTGTAGAAGTAAAGCAGTATGCACACATTAGTGTTTATGGGCAATGGGGCGAAATAGCCAGGTAATGGGACATTGGAATGGCTTCAGGGGGACTCTGATGCCATATTTTGGTTGTCTGTTTTCAGTTTGCATTTGAAAGTTGGTATTCCACAATTCCACCGGAGTGGGTGGGGTTACGTAATTATGTACGCAAATTAGATGTTAGTCAATGTACAGATTTGTGCCTATTTTTCATGGGCCTTGTCCAGATTTTTGATGTTTCCAGGTTGAGAGGTATGCCCCACAGGACCAAAAGAACTGAAAAATTTCTCTAAAGCAAACTATAGCCTACTAAGCAATGGTATTAAAAGTTTCAAAGCTCCCACTAACACAGCCAACAATAACTCCTATGCAGAAGAGTACACAAATGCCCTATATAGCCACTTAACCAAATGTATTGACTCAGCTGCACCTGACAGGACTAAAACCAGAGCCTTCCAAAAAAAAACAAGCCATCCTGGTGGACTGTAAGTATAAATAAGTTATATAACAGAAGAAAGAAACTGATATCTAAGAACAAGAGGGAACTTTCTCAACTGAGGAGGAATATCCTCCACAGCTTGAACAGACAAATCAGATATCTTGTAAAGTTCTCTAAGGCTAGTTATGATACTAAATTAGCATCTCTAGCCAAAGACAACCATACGACATTCTTTAGCAACGTTGAAACCTAAAAGGGAATGTCCAGCTGCGTGCCAAACTTATAGTGGATGGTAACACTCACACCGAACCTGAGGAAATTGTCAACCTGCTAGCTGACAGATTTGGCAATAATTTCAACCCATCACCCCCTCTCCATCCCCACCAGCTATTCCCCAAAACATTCCTGACACCAGTCTTCTACCGAACAAAGAACAGGTCATACAAGCACACTGCTAGGCCAAAAATACAGCATCTATGGGACAAGATAACATCCCTGGTTACTTATTAAACAATCTAAAACAAGACCTAGTGGAACCACTTTAACCATAGCCTGAGCACTTGCTTTGTTCTGGCAGAGTGGAGACTAGCAACAGTAATCTCCTTGCACAAACGGGGTCCATCAACCAACCCAGGAAACTACTGACCCATATAAGCCTAACCAGCTTTATATGCAAGGCCATAGAAAGAACCATCATGGACCTTATCAAAATGGACACAGGCGACCTTCAAACTCTTGACCCGATCCAGTTTGGTTTTGTCAAGGATAGATCTTGCTTATTAAACCTGGTGGACTTCTTTGAGAATGTCACCAAAGCCCTGGATGAGGGCAGAGCAGTACATACTGCCTGTCTTGATTAACCAAGTCTTTTGACACAATCCCCCATTCAGGGATTATTGAGAAACTCTACCAGCTGGGAATTAACCCATACATCACTTGATGGGTAGCCAACTGGCTCACTGACAGAATGCATACTGTCAAAGTTGGTGAGTCTACCTCCACCAGATCATTTACCAGTGGGGTACCACAAAAATCTGTGCTCGACCCTCTCTTGTTTGGAATCTATTTCTCTGAAGTCCAGGCAAAAGTAAATGGCACATGGCTTACCAAGTGTGCAGATGACTGCAAACTGGTCGCAATCATTGAGTCCTCCAGTAATGTAACAGAAGGGGCTGACTCAGACAAATGATTGGTGCCAAAGTCACAGACTAAAACTAAATGCAAAAGAAAGCCTGATTATCCCCTTTGTCAGAAAGGTAGCCCCTGTTAATTATGATATAGATAGCACCCTTCTAAGCTCAAACCCAGTGGTGCGAGACTTGGGAACACAGGTTGATAGCAATCTATACTTTGATCACCATGTGTCCATAGTGGTAAGGAAAGCCTTCTACATTGCCCATCTCATAAATAAGGGCATCACATCTAAAACTAAGGAGGTTATAACTCTGCTGTACTCGACCCTTACCAGGCCACTAATTGAGTACAATGCTGCCTTCTGTATGTATCTCAGCAGACACGTGCAGCAACTGGAGAGACCACAGAGGTTTCTGACCAAGAGAATCCAGGGCCTCCAAAATGTGTCATAGATGAAAAGACTGAAAATCTTGTCACTGTTCTTTGTATCATACAGGCTGCTGAGAGGCGACCTGTGCCTGGCCTACAGGGCAGTCTTTGACTCTAACCTAATGGAAATGCTGCACATCTGCAAATCAAATGGGACAAGAGTCACTGGGTCCAGGGATCTCATCCTAACCTGTGACACTAAGAAAACATGTTGGAGAGATAGATGTATCTCCCAGAGATTGCCAGTCCTCTGCAATAAGCTCCCACTTCATATGAAGCGGAGCTCCTCAATTACCCTATTTAAGCACGCATTTAACAGTTGGATGGGTAACCGTAAATTCACCCCGGGAATGGTACCTTTGTCCCTCATGGAGAGGGGTTGTCAGTGCTGATCATAGAATCTCTCTGCCAATGACCTTCTAATTATGGTCAATTATATGAACCTATGCAACATTTACTGAAGGATGGTTATGTAAGCCATATAGACAAGATATTTTTTCATCTAATACCTAGTACCAGATTAAATTTATTTATCAGATTCATTAGACATGCCATCAAAGCCATCATGAATGATAAAATGATGTGCTGTAAACAAGAGACTGTGTTACATTTTCTTTTCACAAAGCAGGAGAGCAGGTCAAGTCAATAAACACTGGAGAGTACTGCCCTGCAGAGATTTTATATGGGCTGTTCCAAGTGTTAGTAGTACAGTTGTCTTAGTACTGTATTACTTGCTGTCAAGCAAATGGCGAATTGCTACAGTACAGCATTTTCACACTCCCGTGTGTGTATGTGTGTGTGTGTGTGTGTGTGTGTGTGTGTGTGTGTGTGTGTGTGTGTGTGTGTGTGTGTATGTGTGTGTTTGTGGTTTCCATCCCACAAAGAGTAGAGAATGCAGCAGGTTTTCAGCCACATAGTCCTAGTTGCATACATGGTGCAGCTAGCTAAATGCATCACTTAAACTTACACTTCCTTGATTCTAGCAGTGTCTAAGTGGAGGGCTTTACCTTTGCTTGTGTGTGTGCTTCTAATTTTATCTTATTGACCATGGTGGGGGGTTCTAAGGTGAACGGGTAGTACTCTTAAGGAAAATTCAACACCTATCTGTCCTGAGGTTCTTACTGTTCCTGCAGCAGTGACATCAGCACAATATGCTAGAGGTCTTGGTCCCAAATGAGAGCTAATATTATCCTTTAACTTTAATAATTCTTACAGTCATGTGTACCCTCCAACAAGTCAACAAATGCACTAGAAGGTCATTATAACTCTGGAGTTTGCAAATCAGAAAACCACGGCAAGATGACAGTATTTTTGGTTACAGCAGTTTTTTTTTTTTTTTAATTACTGTCCTGTCCTTTGGAGGAGGATGAAATGAGCAAAAGAGTATTTAATGAACACTACGGGAGAACCTCTTGCTGGTAGCGTTGTTACCTCACAGCAAGAGGTTCTCTCGTTCGATTCTCGGCTTGGCTTGGGAGTGCCTTCTGTGTGGAGTCTGCATGTCCTCCCCGCAGTTGGGTAGCATTCGAAAGTCATGCGTGTGTAAATGGGCGTGCCTTCGTTGAAGGTTGGGCGTTGAGCTGGCACCTCAGCGTTTTGTAAAAATCTACTGCCAATCATTAGCGGACCGGAATTCCGCTGTGGCGACCCCTTACCGGGAAAAAGCCGAAAGACAAACAACAACTTCAAGCAGGACCAAACAAATGGTCCAAGCACACATAAAGTGCATGGAAATTCTCTCTCTCTCTCTCTCTCGTCCTGTTGATAACGTCTTGAGGTGTCAGTTGTCTCTGGGATTCAGAATAGTGAAGAACAGAATGCTTAAGGCTTATGGTCAGGTTTTGCACTTCTCCATTCAAATAAAGTGTTTCTTGTTGAGAGAAATAATTAGTTAGATATGTTTGACTCTCCTTAGGGTTTGTCTTACAAAAAAACTGTAAACAAGCAAATGGCAACTTGTCAAGAATGTAGAAAATAAAAGTATTGCTAGTACCAATATTATCAATATATCAATTATCAATGTATTATAACTGGGGTGGAAATAGATTAAAAAAAGAAGACAGGAGAAGGAAATACAGCAAGAGTAGAAAGTGAGGTACTAGAGAGGCAGTTAGAAGATGCATTAGCAGAAAGTGTTTCTGACAGCAGAATTAATATTATATTGTTTTGGGAAGCTTACTAGAAGAATGTTATTGCATTATTTTCAGGAAATTTTTGATCGAATATTTTCCTGCGTGCTATAAAAAAGAAACATATAGTAAAACTTGTAATGAAACCAACATGTCAAGAATGAAATATTAAGGAATCAGTAGCCATGCAAGGAAAATTATGTGGACAAAGCTCAGAAAAATGAGACAGCAAATTAAATTATGCAGTTTGTTAAAGAATTAATATGACTGGAGTTTTTTTTCCTGGTCTGTTGCCCCGGCTGATATATTGCTCAGAAATGATAAACACATCAAGCTGATTGATTCTGAGTGACTTGAGGAAAGGAAAAAAGCACTTTTTTAGATGCTTGAGATGAAAGCCAGGGTTATGACATAACTTTTTTAACATGGAGTATGTATTTACTGTAGCAATGCAGATGCTAGTTCCAAAAGTATTTCAGTTTCTTTTTAATGAGCAAAGGATGAAGATGGCCTTTTGGGCTCCAGCTTTGTATATACTAATATGAAAAGCATCCAGGGAAAAGCTGAAGAATTAACGTGTCTTGTTCTTACAAAAATGCAGACATCTGTGTGATAACAGAGAGCTGGCTTCCTATCATGGATTTTAATTACCAGATGCTTATCAGTTTTTCATATATGAGAAAATGGAGAAGTAGAGACAGAACATCTGTTTATGTTAAACAGTCTTTAAGTGCCAAGAAAGAGGATTTGAAAATGGACAGGTCACATAAAACTGAATGTGTGTGAAAAACGGCATTTCAGTTTTGTCAGTTTAAGACCCACTTATTTAAATAAGGAATCACAACAATTACTTTTCAAAGTTATATAGTATATTTCATAATATACCTGTTTTGACTTTTTGGAATTATAATCTTCATGAAGTGAACAAGAACGGAGGATGTGCATGGAGCTTTAACGAATGAGTTCAAATTAAAGCACTCTATCACTGGGAGAACTAGTGTGTGTGTGTGTGTGTGTGTGTGTGTGTGTGTGTGTGTGTGTGTGTGTGTGTGTGTGTGTGTGTGTCTGTGATGGGGGGTTTACTTTTTTAAAACATTTTAGAAGTATTAATAGGAAGTAATATAGCAGTATTTTATTTTAGCAGTTATTTAGTAGATGATCGAAAGTGGAAATGAAAGGCAAAGTAGACTTTTATAAATAAAGCCAACTGCAGTGATTTTATGAAAGGATCAAAAAAGTATAAAGGGAGATTAACTTAATTGTTTAGAAGTTATTTGTTCTACACTTCATGAATTACAGTTGAAATAAATATGATGTAAAACAAATAAGTGACACCAATAGGTATCTGCCATGTTGGCACAATAAGTATCTGCAAAGAGGCAAATAAAAAAACAGCGTGAAATGCAGTACAGCTCACAATGGGTGTATTTCCTAGCTAATTCCTGTGTTTAAAACCGAGATTTATAATCATGGAATAATGGGAAACTCTTCCAACAATGTTATTCCATAATTGTTTTATTTCAGACAAGAAAACTTTTGAAGAATTTGTTGATAACTGCAGTAGCTTGGAAACACCTGAAACTGAGGGAATTTATTAGTATGAATCTAGGGAAAATATTTGATCAGCCTGTAAATAGTACCTGACTAAGTAGGAACTAGCAACAAGAATAAAGGACAACCCCAATCCCAATATCTCCTTTCCACAGAAAGTATTTCCTCCCCACAGAATCAGCAGTTTAAATCCACATGTTTAAAGTCATTACTTATGGGTTTCTTCCACTCTCTGGAATATCTGTCTTAGCCAGCTTCACCCAGATGTATGGAAGATCATGATACATATTTTAGGACTATGTCTCCATCGCTGTTACTTTTTCACCTATCGAAGGCTCTAGTACCACACCAGATGGATGGATTGCTGACAGTGTAGTGCAGCATAAGGGGGGGGGTGTATCTCCTGAGTGTGTCTTCCTTTGGATGAGATATTAGGCAAAGATCCTATCTGCTCGAGTTAGTGGCAGCTCAGTTGGGAATCCCACAGCACCTACTAAAAAGAGTAGTGGAAGCTCTCCAATGTCCTGGCCAAATTTCCCCTAGTAGTAGTATAAATACCACCTTGAGTTTCCCCTGAAAAGAGGCCACTAGCCTAGTAGGACTAACCCAATCAACAAGGGATAGCTAGCTGGCTAGATAGATAAAAAGTTTCTTGCCAAGGAAAATACACATCTCAAGGTATCAGCAGCTCTTGTTATTTCATACCCACTGGGGTCATAAAGCTGTGTACTGTCATTCTTTCCCTCCATGGGGAAAAAGCTGAACTTTTGAAGCCTGAAGATGAAGAAATCTAATAACCATTAAGAGCAACTTCACAAATTAGCCGATCTTTGTAAATCAGGAAATATGATAATCTGAAAGGAATGTGAGAGGAAAACAGGACCTGAAACTCAAACAATTCAGTTTTAAAAATGCTGTGTTACATTAGCTGTGTTTTTACATTTTCAAACCCTTTTACAGGCTGTGTAACATATATGCAGGAAATACGTATGTAAGTCACTAACTGTAAACAAGTCACTCACACTTTTTCGGAGGATTTTCAAATGTAGCGATATTTATCACTTTTTGCATTCTAAGTAAAGAAATTGTGATCTGACAGGAAAGGCAATGGTTAATTAAACTTCTTAGTTGTTCCCTCACTGTGCATTATAAGCAAGCACTTGCTTTCCAAGAAAACAAGATCACATAGGATGTATGCCTGCATGAAGTCATTCAGTGTTAGAAAACAAAAATTAAAATCAGTAATTAGTAACTGTGGTGGAGGCAAATTTGGATTGTGCAAAACCTCATGATAAGATTAAAAAGGGTCTGCTACAAGTGTTCACATGCTGGTAGCATTTGACACATCAGCTCATTGCCACTTGCTCAAAATGTCAAGTGCTTTAACTCCCATTAGCTCGGTCTTTCTACAGAGCCCTCCCAAAAGCCGATCCTGTGAAAATGTATAGCTGTACTAGCGACCTAACTCTAACTCTAAAACTCCCATTCAGTTCCAAACCCAAGTCCTTGCTCCCTAACCCTAAAATTCCATCCCCAACCCTAAAGTTCATGATTGCTCCTAAACCTAAAACTCAGCCACCTTTTCTAAATCTGAACTCCCGTACTGCTCCCTAGTCCAATAACTCATAACCCACTTCCTAACCCTAAAACTCTATTCCTGTTGCCAATTCTAAAAACTCTACTCTTCCTCCTTAAACCTAAACCCTCTCTGAATTGCTACTTTAATTTACATTCCCAGAACCCCCTACTACGACCCCATGGCTGGTGCACTTACCACACTCCGATTCAAATAATGTATTGAGGTAAAACTCATATTCACGTTTGAGTGTGAGCAGCAGCCTGGTCAAACTTCAAGAAGCGTGGGTCCCTAATTTCAAAACAGTGGCCTTCAAGTGCTTGGGTCTTGAGCACTTGTAGCAGAACAAGAAAACAGTTTTTTTTTTTGGTTTTTACTCGCACTGGCCCTGTAACTAAAAATGTCAGACTAGATAGATGAAGTAACATTCTGAAGACACTGATAGCAAAAAACATTGTTAATTGTTTTAAAATGAAGGAAAACTATTTGACTATTGTAAAGATCATATTTAAAATTATGGTCTGGCCAAAACAATGCAAAATTATATGCCTGCTTGTTATCATATTCAACACAAAAAGTATGTTGGAATGGACAGCATTCTTTTCACAGAGAAAAACAATGAATTTCTGAGACATCATTATATGAAGATCCCATTTGAAGCATGTGCCATTTTCCTTTTGAACATTAGCATCTGACTAGACAGGAGACTGGCAGAAGTAGATTGCATAAATACAGATTTCTGTGAATCACATGAAAATCTTATCTGTGAGAGTTTGATAGGGGTATTATAATGAATTTGAGCAAGCAATCTAATATTGACTTTGAGAAATGCATTGTTACAGAGTATATTATGTTAGGTTAGGATGGGCAACTGCTGCAGCCAAATGTGAAGGACTGTTAAAGTGTTTAACATGATGTTCACTGCAGGGCTTATTCCTACTCACTGTCAGTACCTGTGCTGTGACATCACTATAGGAATGTGCTATACTGGGTATGCCGATAACTTCAATGGTCCAAAACAAATCAGCAGTTACAAGACTTGTTAACAATCTCAGGGTGCACTCACTTACGCTGCTTGGTACACTTACCTTGTCCAGGTATTAGCACAGAAGATTAAGGCTGTGAGATGCTAACAAGCTGCATTCTGTAGCCCATTGGTAGATTCCCTCAGCCTCGATTTGCCTGGTATGTGATATTAAGAAAGTCATTTAACCAGACAGCTGTCCATTGTTGCCACCCTAAAGGACCAGATGTGCTCCGTGGGCTTACCCAGTTAACAAATAAATAAAAAACCTTTAAAATGGCTCACATTGAATGATCAAGTAGCATCTATCAATAAGTGTAGTGTTTTACACTTGGCACGGAGAAGAATAAGAAAAAGAATATGACTGAGGATATTTTACTGGAAAAGAACAATAAAGAGACTGATCTTTATAAATATTATCGAATTTGCGGTAGGGCTAATAGACATCATATTGAGAACTGTAATTTTAAAATATCGTAAAGTAATCAAACATTACTGTGTATTTTTGGTTAGACCATTACTGCAAGGTGCAGTATGTGCATGATCTGCCCATGTGACAGTACCTCTGAACCTCTAAGCACAAGAAATGTGGATAAAGCCAAAAATAATGGGAGGGGGTGCAAAGGCCCAAAAATATGGACCGATTTTAAATACTGCTCTTATGAACTTACAAAGCTGCTAGAATAAATGGTTTTAAGTTACCATGAATTTTTTGAAGGATGTGAACTCTTAAACTCCAACATCTGTCATTATTTAGTGGTTGATCCTCACTTATTTGCCAGAAAAAACACAAATTTTATGTGGCTCAGACCAAAAATATCAGAGTCAAAAATCTTGACATTGTGAAAATCTGGACATGGCATGCATGTAACAGAGTTAATAATTAAAGATAAAGCAGACTGCCATATTTGCATTGTAGTGGGAAGAAGCCCAAATTGCATTGCAGATGACAGGAGTTTGAGTCCAAGGTGCTGAGGCCTGGGAAGGATGGCAGGAGAGATGTCACTAGACAGAAAACACCCACTTAATCTTCTCAGAATGAGGAACTGTTAAGGCTCAGACTAAAAAAATGTCCTAACAATTGTCAGAGATGATGTCATACTGATGTTTTTTCAGTACTCTGATGTCATACTAGAGCACACAGATGTTTTTCAGTACTTTGCTGTCATACTAGCTAGATCACACAGATGTTTTTCAGTACTTTGATGTCATACTAGAGCACACAAATGTTTTTCAGTACTTTGATGTCATACTAGAGCACACTGATGTTTTTCAGTACTTATCAAGTTGAACTAGGACTCCATCATCTTTGTAGTCCTGCTGGTGGTGGCCCTTGGTCAGGATGCAGAGAAGTAAGGTTGATATTGGGCTGGATAGTGGAGATGCTGGGACAGTATTAATCGTTCATACTATTGTTGTTGTTGTTGTGTCTTTCGGCTTTTCCCAGTTAGGGGTTGCCACAGCGGAACTCCGGTCTGCTAATGATTGGCAGTTGATTTTCACGTGCCGAGTTGCCAGCCCTGTCGCACAACCTTCAACGAAAGTATGCCCATTCACGCATGTCTCCACGCAGAAGACACTCTAGCTGAGAATCGAACTGGACAGCGTCTTACTGTGAGGCGGCAACGCTACCGCAGCACCACCACAGTGGATGCATTAATCGTTCATACTGTATTATGCAAAAATAGTTAACTGAAGAACATGTAAAAAGGCATGGCTGTAATGCGTCTTGTAAATAAAAGCTTCAACATAGTCATTTTGCTAGTGGCGGAATGAACAAATATATAGTATAGGTATTCTGGACATGCAGTGAGCAGTACCTGTTCAGTTACTCTGGCGTGATGTTCGAAGTTTGCCAGAGCTGAGATACTTTTTGATTAAAAAGGTTAATAGTTAAAACTGCATTGCAAGAACAGATTATTCATTAACTGAAAGAGTGGTTAGCCTGGGGAGTGAAAGACACAGAGAAATGAACATGCCAAATGCAGTTATATAATTTTGGGTACTGTTAGAGGTTTTATGATGGGGAGTTTACACTTGAAATATGGCAACTGTGACAGGCTTAAATGATTTTTTCTACTTACCTTTTTTTAGAGCTTGAAATTGCAGTTCAAAGTTGTGTTTTATAAGAAACATGATGTGTTGTATGGAGAACAGGTGTGAGTGCATATCACATAGTTTGTGTTGACTCATGATATCCTGTATTGACAGTAACCTCAACAGCAAAACTCCAGTAAGAACTGTTGTTCACTCAGAATGCTGCTAGCCAGTACAGTAGACAATTGTTGTCAAAACTCTTGGGATCAGGATGGCCAACAGACACCAAGAAACAGCAGTAATTCATTGTTTTTGTACTCATTCATTCAGGCCAGAACATATGTCATGGACTGTGTGTCTCTGTTTTTACACCAACTTCCATCAAATCTCAAATCACCATACAATCCCCCTATAATACTCCCATGCCTGAAGTGCCTCAGAATGTATCTAGGTAGGGGGGACTGTAAGTGCTTTGAGAAGTGTTGGTTGGCTAAGGCATACACCAGAATGGGTAAAGGTTACTATTCTTTAACTTCCATAAAGTAGCAGATCTTTTTGCCCCTGGGATGTGTAAGGTGACTTTGGCCACTCAGTTCCACTTCTTAAATGGCTTTTCTAGAACCCCATCTTCCTAGATGAACCCAAGTTATTGGTGGATGCAGTCAGGACTTAAGTCTATATGTGCCACACATTTGGCACAATTCTCAACTGTTGTTGCAGAGGAAATATGAAAGAAATGACATATGAAGGGAGGTAGACCCAAACACTGTATATTTAAGGGGAGGAAGAACAGTTAGGTTTGGAAGGAGCTATTACTTACCAGGCATGTGAAAAGTTTTACAGAGATAACACATTTCTAGAAAAACCATAATGACAAGGTAAGGTAAAGTGATATGATGTGAGAAAAAGGTAGGAACCCTCATGGAAAAAGTTAATATAAGGAAGCATTTTGCTTTAATAAAAGGGGTGTCTACCAATTGTGCCTAAAAGACTGCATGAAGGACAGTGAAATCCTAGTAATAAGAAGGAAACACTGCAGTCAGGAAAGTAATATGCGTTTTCATCAGATGGGGAAGCAGGCAAACTGAATGACCCCAGTTCTCTTTATCTGAATTTCCCCTTATTCATGTATTTGTATGTGTATGATGTATGAGTTGAATAATATAAACACGTGTTTATATTCTGTTTTATTTGATCACCAAGTGGTACTTTGCTTTTGCTTAGCCAACTATCCAAGATACCCATTTTATAAATGTGAACTTTGTAATTGCTGTCTTCAGCTTTTGTTTAGTATTTAGCTATTATTTTATTTTATTTAGTTATGTGCAACACATGATCTTATTTTAAGATGGATATACAAATTTTTATTGTTTGAATTATTCAGTATACATTCAGGGTCCCTGGGACTCTTTTTAGACCCTGCTCTGTACTACCCGTCTTTTGCTCTTCAGCTGTTACAGTTCACATCGTTTTAGTTATTGTCTGGGCTTTAAAATCATGACTGATACATAACAAAACATTTAGAATGAATTATTTTGCTTGTATTAAGCAGGCAGATTTTGCTGCATCAGATAGAAGATTATAGAGAGTGGCTGTATTATAAAAGTATTCACATTTTAGTCTATTTCAGTACCTATTCATCTGTAGTATGTATGTTTAGGTTTCAACCACATTTAATTTGCTATTGGGAATGTGTTCTATAACACAGCATGTTGCACTTGTTTGCAGAGTAGCATTTTTATGTAAACTACCAGCTTGCCTGAGTGATGTGGTAGTGCAATGTTTAGATGTTGCTACTTCAGAGATCCAGACTATAGGACTCCCATTTTGCTAATTCACAAGCTACTACAAATTACTCATACAGTTTTCATTTGCATTGCCTGTATGCCCTCTATCTTGGAGGCTCTATCCACTTATACATATAACAAATTATTGAAAAGCTGAAAAAGCATACAGAAGGTATGATTTTCTTGTATATGTATGAATAATGTCTTCTATATTGAATTTACATGATGCTTTTATGTACACAGTGCAATATTAAAAACAAAATTGCACAGAACATATTAATTTGAAATATAAGGTAGGATTAAGATATTTTTCTTGTGGGAAAAAATCCTGCAGTTCCAGCTGAGCTTGTTACAAAAGCAATTATGTGCCAAACCCTGTGAAGAAAATTAAGTTTCCAAAGTAAGTTCAGGTATTTTACTGTCAGAGGTTCTGAAAATGATAACGTGAGAAGAACAATGCTTTAGGTTTAGGAAGAAGGCCTAATAGGGAGTGTCATTAAGTGGATGAGTGCCCAAGGCAAGCTATTAATTTTAAAGTACCCCAGTTGTTACTGCTGTTGTGATAAGAAGGTCATGAAACAGTCTGAACCTTTTGTGTAGCTGTTAGATGAATCCCAACATATAAAATCAGGTTCATTATTTTAAGATCATATAGCTTGTAAAAGTGATGCATTAAAGTGATCATTAAGGCTATATCACGGTTATATCTATTTTGTATTCTGTAACATGTAGAAAGAGCTCCAAGTTTGCAGTAATTTTTCTTTACTGAAATTAATGAGAAGCAAGTGGCTCTGTCTGTCTGCCTGCCTCATTTAGTTCTGTTTGTATCAACTCTGTTCTCAGGGTTAACTGTTTACACAGGAGGCTGAGGGGGGGAAAGCTTTAAACCAAAAATGATGTCAGTTCAAGCAAGCAGGTTATATAAAACAAGGAATGATAACAAAACTGAACAACTGGTTATTTTACAATAAACACTGCCTGGAACATGTTCAGATAGCGAACACAGAGGATTGTGAATAGGTAACTGATTAGAACCAGCTTATTATGTGTTTGAGACGTGGATGCCAAGAAATTCATCTGTAGAGTGAAGCTTCTCCAGATTTATCTGCTCCATGTACTACTAGTAAGTCAAAAGTTAAATAAAAAGATGTATCTGCTCCATGTACTACTAGTAAATCAAAAGTTAAATAAAAAAATAAAAAATGGGATGTCTTTTGCATTTGGGAAGTGGTCGACATCTTTACTTATACCCTGTGTAAGGGAAGCAGTTTGAATCAAAATATTGTCTGAAATGACAGCAGGCATAAATGGGAGTTGCAACAAAGCTGTTTCATGTCCTGCTGCTCCTGTTTACTGATCAGCGCTGTCTGTTTAGTGCAGACTTGATATTAACAGCACATAACGAGTGCTTGAAAACTGACAAGCACCCTTCTAAGAGTCGTTAAGGCTGGGTCTCACACTAGTGTAACACTGAACCAGCATGTCACTGAACAGTTTGTGGAGTAATCACAGAACTCCATGTACTGCATTATTATTACACTGCAGTTTTACTATAACTGCACAAGAACACAAAAGCAGACAGACAATTGTAAATTAGTATCTTAACTAAGTAGATATGTTTTGTGTGACAAGCTGTGTGAGGCTCGCATAAAAGGTAGCTACACAAGCAGTTGATGGCAAGGTGTGTTAAATAGAGGTGAACACAGGCTACAGAGGCAAGGGTGGAGGAGGATGTAATGTAGTGGCACAGGCTACAGTGGCAAGGGTGGAGGAGGATGTAATGTAGTGCACAGGCTACAGTGGCAAGGGTGGAGGAGGATGTAATGTAGTGGCAAGGGCAGAGGAGGATCTAATGTAGTGGCACAGGATACAGTGGCAAGGGCGGAGGAGGAGGATGTAATGTAGTGGCACAGGGTACAGTGGCAATGGTGAAGGAGGATGTAATGCAGTGGTACAGGCTACAGTGGCCAGGGTGAAGGAGGAGGTTGTAATGTAGTGGCACAGGCTACAGTGGCCAGGGTGGAGGAGGATGTAATGTAGTGCACAGACTACAGTGGCAAGGGTGGAGGAGGATGTAATGTAGTGGCACAGGGTACAGTGGCAATAGTGGAGGAGGATGTAATGTAGTGGCACAGACTGGAGATGGGTGTTGAAGGTTTGAGAGTTGGGGAGTAATCGCAAGGATTCATTCAGTTGGGGGCTGCACTCAGACTGATGCATTTTGAGTATTGGCAGTTACAGACGTTGTTTGTTGCTTCTTTGCACTGTCCATCAGTTAGGTAATTACCCCAATTACATTAACAGAGATTTTATTAGTTACCTTGCTTAACATTTTTTTATCTATTTGTGTACATTGGTGCATAGGTTATTCCATAGTTTGGAAATATATGCTGAAAAGGTTATTATGGAGTCTTGCTTTGTTTAGTGGGACCTGTTTCATGACCTTGCCTTCCTGGTAGGTTAAAAGTGTACCATCTGTTGTTGTGGAGAATAATATGTCAGTTATATATGGGTAGTTTGCACCTCTCTTTGAAGTTCAAGCCATCATAGATGTTTTACTATTGAACAGAACGTTCTGTGTTACTGCTTGTTATCAATTTTTATGCTGTTATAAGCAGTCTTAAGTTTGGTCCAGGTGTTGGTAGGCATGCCATACAGTTTGATGGTTCCAAATAGTGATAGTGGTGTAAACTTCTTGCAAGCTGTTATGGACACCTGTTGTAGAGACCTGTTGTGGGGGATGCATATTCATTTAGTTGTTCTATTAGTGACAGTTAGGTAAGCTCCCTAATGCATTACTTAATTGTTATATCCAACTAAGATTAAGTAGAATTGAGGGATGCTATACTGATAGCTAAAAGAAGACAACATACTTCATTGCTGCAATGATGGTCTGAACCTAAATGTAGACACGTTTTTAACATTGTATTTTTAGTGTATGTTTTGTTTAACTACTTTCTTATATATTGAGTCATGCCTGAAAATGGTCATGAGTCAGTTCACATGCCCTTTTGCCAAAATAATAAGTAAACTGCATGGTATGGAAGAGAATATCACAGAGGTAAATTTCAGAACCCACTGCTTCTGAATAACATTAATATTTAAAGCATCACAGAATCACAATGGAACACGTGCCAGATTTACACAAACGACATGCTTTGATTCATTACAGAGATTGTGAAAAGATGTAGGCAAAAGGGAAAATTCGTTTTGTTTTTGACAAGGAATATAGCTGCAAAGGTACATCTGAGCAACATGGTAGTAGGTCACACAGTTAAATCAGATAAAGAGGAGGTCTGCCTGACATTTAACAGGAATACATTGCAATCTGATCTTTGGTGTATGAAAAACGAAAATGTTAGCTTAATCATTTTTCAGTGTTGAGTTTGTCTCAGATAATTTAAGCATAATCCAATAGCCCCCATCCCTTACCCCGATTTAGAAGAAAAGGGGTGGTGTAGGCGTCTGTTTTAGTAACCCCATTATCTATTTTGTTTCTCCCTAGTAAGCCTGAAAAATCTGATTTCAAAGCACTTTTTATGATGGAGATGGATTTGCCCATTTCTTTCTGTAGGAGTTTGTTTATTAGATGAGCAGCAGAAAAGACAGATTTTTAGACTATAGAGGCTATTATGAATATGCATAACCACTTTTATGTTTAAATTTGATCAGAAATGCAACATATTTGGTGGGTGATGGTGCTTTTGGGCACCAGTTTCTGTTCAGTTACAGATGACTTAACCAAATAACAGTTATCATCTTCTTTCAGCTGTTCCCATTAGGGGTCGCCACAGCAGATCATATGTTTCCATTAGTTCCTGTCCTCTGCATCATGCTTTTTTACACCGACCGCCTGCATGTCCTCTCTCACCACATCCATAAACCTTATATTAGGCCTTCCTCTTTTCCTGTTACCTGGCAGCTCCATCCTTAGCATCCTTTTCCCAATATACCCAACATCCCTCCTCAGCACATGTCCAAACCAACGCAATCTCACCTCTCTTGCTTTGTCTCCAAACTGTCCAACCTGAGCTGACCCTCTAATATACTGATTCCTAATCCTGTCCATCCTAGTCACACCCAGTGCAAATCTTAACATCTTTAACTCTGCCACATCCAGCTTGGACTCCTGCCTTTTCTTCGATGCCACCGTCTCCAACCCATATAACATAGCTGGTCTCACTACCCTCTTGTAGACTTTCCCTTTCACTCTTACTGGTACCCGTCTGTCAGAAATCACTCCTGACACACTTCTCCACCCATTCCACCCTGCCTGTATTCTCTTCTTCACCTATCTTCCACACTCGCCATTACTCTGAACTGTTAATCCCAAGTCCACCTCCTCTGTAAAGCATATCTCCACCTCTTCAGGGTCTCCTCAACCTGGTCCCTACTGTCACTACATATCACAATGTCATCTGTAAACAGCATGGTCTACGGGGCCTCCTGTCTAATCTCATCTGTCAACCTGTCCATCACCACTTCAAATAAGAAAGGGCTCAGAGCTGATCCTTGATGTAATCCCACTTCCACCTTAAACGTATCTGTCACTCCCACCGCAGTCCTCACCAATGTCACACTACCCTTGTACATATCCTGTACCACTCTTACATACTTCTCTGCCACTCCTGACTTCCTCATACAATGCACAACTCCTCTCTAGGCACCCTGTCATATACTTTCTCTAAGTCCACAAAGACACAATACAACTCCTTCTGACCTTCTCTGTATTTCTCCAACAACACTCTCAGAGCAAACATTGCATCTGTATTGCTCTTTCCTGGCATGAAACCATACTACTGATCACTAATCATAACCTCCCTTCTTAACCTAGCTTCCACTACTCTTTCCCATAACTTCAAGCTGTGACTGTTCAATTTTATCCATCTGTAGTTACTGCAGCTCTGCACATCACTCTTATTCTTAAAGATAGGTACCAAAACACTTTTTCTCCACTCCTCAAGCATCCTCTGACTTTCCAAAATTTCATTAAACAATCTGGTTAAAAATTCCACTGCCATTTCTCCTAAGCACCTCCATGCTTCCACTGGTATGTCATCTGGGCCAACAGCCTTTCCATTCTTTATCCTCTTCATAGCTGTCCTTACTTCCTCCTTGCTAATCTGTTTCACTTCCTGATTCACTATCCCCACATCATCCAACCTTCTGTCTCTCTCACTCTCTTCATTCATCAGCCCTTCAAAGTGCTCTTTCCATCTACCCAACACACTCTCCTCACTTGTGAGTACCTTTCCCTCACTATCCTTTATCACCCTTACTTGCTGCACATCTTTCCCAGCTCTGTCCCTCTGTCTAGATAATCTGTACAGGTCCTTTTCTCCCTCTTTAGTGTCCAGTCTCTCATACAACTCTCCATATGCCTTATCCTTAGCCTTCGCCACCTCTCTCTTTGCCATGCGCCTCATCTCCTTATACTCATGTCTGCTTTCTTCATCTCTTTGACAGTCCCACTTCTTCTTCGCCAGCCTCTTCCTCTGTATACTCTCCTGTACTTCTCATTCCACCATCAGGTCTCCCTGTCCTCCTTCCTCTGTCCAGATGTCACACCAAGCACATTTCTAGCAGTCCCCCTTACTAGCTCTGCTGTAGTTACTCAGCTATTCAGCAACTCTTCACTGCCTCCCAGTGCCTGTCTTAACTCTTCCCTGAACTCCACCTCACAATTACCCTTTTTTAACTTCCACTATTTAATCCTTGGCACTGCTTTCACACTCCTCTTCTTGATCACCAATGTCATCCTACAGACCACCATTCTATGCTGCTTAACTACACTTTCCCCTGTCACCACATTACAGTCTCCAGTCTCCTTCAGATTGGCCCTCCTACATAGGTTATAATCCACCTGCGTGCATCTTTCTCCACTGTTGTACGTCACCCAGTGCTCCTCCCTCTAACAGTAAGTTTTAGAATTCAGAAAAAAGTAGAGGCCTTCAAAGAAGACACCAATTTGACAATAGAGTATTAAGCTTTAGTCTGTTAATCAGGAGGCCTGTAAAGCAATTACAGTAAAAATAATCCATTTAGGGCTGCATTCTGTAGGTATTTTGATTTGACATTGTCTAGTATTATGGTAGTGAAGAGTAAGAGGAGCCACGAGAAGTTTAATAGTGAAAACTAGTATGGTAGCATGGCTGCCTAATGACAAGCTAATCTACCTCACAGCTCCAGGGTCAAGGGTTCAGTCCTGACTTCTGGTCACCTTGTCATGCATGGGTTTTCATTGGGTACTGTTGTTTCCTCCTACATTCCCATCTCTAAAAAACAAGTTTGTTGACTGTTTGCAATATTTTGTCTGTGAATTTGTGTGTATTTGTGTGTTTTATGTGTGTTGTGTGTGTGTGTTTGTATACACACTTGCGTGCTCGAATGTGTGTAAAAGTGCATGTGTGTGTTTGTTCACCTGTGTGTTGTATGTTTGTGCATGTCTATATCTGTATATTTTATGTCTATATTTCTACACACACACACACACACACACACACACACACACACACACACACACACACACACACACGCACACACAAAATGAGTCCAAGTTTATGGTCAAATAAGGGTCTGTAGACCAGCCTTACTAGGTTAATAAATAAGTAACTTATTTAAAAAGTGGTAAAGAGTTGTGTGGCTGTGCACAAGGGGAAATGACCTGGTATTCCCTGCTGCCTTCTAAGAACAATGGGAAGTGGGAAAGTTTGTTTAGTACAAGAGAGGTGTGCTTGCAGCTCTGTGGAATTAAAGCAACATTTAATATGGCTTCCCATCAGTATTTATGTAAGGCATTATAAAAGGTACCACACATCACAGTAGAGGAAACGCCTGTGGCAGATTGAAATTACATTGTATTTTGAGGATAATGTGAAGTACTTCCTTTGTAAACCAAGAAACTGGGACACAAGTGTCCAAATTGTCCAAATCAGAGTACCTCACCTACTGTAACATAGTTTGAATAGTATAACTTCACATGGTGCATCTCTTTGCCCTGGGATTGTTATTCACAACATCTTTTTGCATAGTTTATGACAACCAGTTAGTTTGACTTTTATTTGCATAACTGCTACTTAGAGCTCTCAACGTATACAAGGTATAGAAATGATTATATGTATTGTAAGTTCTTTCAGGGGTTGAGGCTCTTTAGTGGAATAAGTTAACAAGTAGTTTGCATCAGCATTATCATTGTTACATCTAAAGCTGTCAGTGTTATACTTCCTATATGTCACCATAGAATATGTCTGTGTATTTCTGATCTGGTGAGGACATTCAGTCTTCATTGGCCTTTAGGACTCGAGATGCACCATGCATGCTGTGCGTGGTGGATAAAACGTTCTCAGGTTACTGTTTCACCTCCTCTAGCACAAAACCCTGCACTTCTGCCCTCCTGCTTCCAGATTCTTCCCACCACTGAACATATTCAGTCTAAGTGGCCAGAAGCTACTTTTGAATTTTTTAAGGTTTGCCCTGTTCTCTCTTGCTTTTGTTTTGCACTACTTTGATGTGTTAAGCCTTGCTTTTATGAGTGTGCTCATTCTACCCCATCTTCTACCATTTGGGCATTGCCAGCCTATTAAAAGCTGAGACTTTCTTCCTGATTTTTATCCTAGAGCTTTAGCCCTTTTTGTTGTCATGCCCAATTCTTCTAATAAGTGTGACAGTGGCAGACAGATCACCCATACCAATAAATGCATTAATCAATCACAGTAAGTATGTTAATTTCTTGTGTTCTTGGAGTTTGTACTAAGTTTAAAGAGGCAACTCTGTGGCTGTGAAGTAAGCAGCTTTATACTTTTTTATACAATGCCAGGCTCAAGAAGAATGTCAGGATGCCCCTTCTGGCTCTTTGATTGCTGTAGACGGGGGAGGGGTCTCTTTTCTCTCCTATGCCTTCAGTAAAACCTTAAACTTCTAGGTCTATTCACTGTTCGTAAAAGCCTATCTTTTATTAGGTTGATCAGGTCTGTTAAGCAGTGTGTCATTAAATCTAAACATGCACCATTTGTTGGATCAGTTATGCCTTTTTCTACAGGTGCAGATGTTAGTGCCACAAAGATGGAGGATTCTGTCCTGTCCCACTACATTTAGTTCTTTGCAGGTGATGAGTTCTCTGGCAAGACCTGCTTCAGCTGCATTGGCTGTGCATACCTCCAGCTTGAGGGGCCTTCTGTCCTCCTCCTGTAGTCCAGAGACTCCTGCTGTTCCTGCCATGAATAACACTGAGCTTGTTAAGGCTGTACTGGTACTCCAGCTCAAGTTCATGAAGGTGGACATGATATGAGCCCTCATTTGTCAGTTGGTTCCAGTGATTTGATGGACTCCCTACTTCAGGTGCCAGAATAACATCTGGTAACCTTGCATTTTCCAAAGCTACCTGCTCTGGCATTAGTTGGCCTGTTGCTGGTTCCTCCAATGTCAAGTCCTTTTCTTGCAATGAATCATGTTGGTTCAGTGCTTTCTTTAGGGGGACTGGCATTGTCCCATCAAACATAGGATTATCTCAACTGTTACACTGGCTCAATCATGAGCTCCAGCATTGGCTTCTTTGGGATCTATGCTGGATCCTTAGGTAGTGGCTCAATCTCCAGCTAATTATATGCTAGGTCTTATGCCTGACCATCTAAGATCAGATGAATCAGCATCAACTGGGCAGTTACAGACAAAACACCACTCTGCTGAAACATAATCTTTTCAATAAGTGATTTCACTGAATCCTTCACAGATGAAGCAGAGACCATTGCCTTCAAGCTGTTTGGCATCCAAATGTCTGTTTTCTTTCTCCAGGTCAGAGGGCATTCTGGATATATTGCAATAAAAGGACAAGGAAATCTCAACACATTGATCCCCACATCACACATGGAAGATGATGACCAAGATTTCCTGCTACCACCATCACATCCAGAGTTTGCTAAGTTTAGAAGAATGTTACAGATGATGAATGAGAAAGGGAACAGGCCTTTGCAGAAGCTCTCCTCTGAGCAAAAATGGCTACAGGTTGCTTATCAGTCTCACAAGCATCTTGCAGGATAGTCCCTCCTTTGGTTTATAATTTAAGCAAATCCATCATTGCAGCTTGGGATAATATGTACACCGACACTATGGCCTCATGCCCAAGAAAGTTGAATAGGTCTATAGATCCCCACTAGACTGTGATGTCTGGTTAGAGACCAGTAAGCCAGATGTGCTACCTCTGTTATTGCTTTGGGGAGGATACCCAGCTCACAGTCTCAATTTCTTTATCCTCCTGATGAGGAAGTTACCGTTCTGGGCAGGGTGGCAAGACTGGATTTTGTGTCCTCCATGTTGTGTCTCAAGGCACTGAGTTATTTCAGACAGAAGCTTGATTTTTAATGAGACGTTTCAGATGAAATAATGCATACTGCAATGGGTATCCTTAATCATTCTGCAAAAGAGAAGATCATCAACCAGGATTTCACATCCTCCATGATTCATAACCTCATGGTATAGGTAATGTTTAGCACCACAGTAGACGTGGCCAGGATCTGGCATAGCAATGTATCAGCAGTCCTGGTTGTGCCTTACTGCCTTCTCTGATGACTGTCATATGACATTTATGGATGCATGTTCTACGGAACCCTTGCTGAATGGGCCCGAATTTCACTAACATCTCCAGGACACAAAGGATAAAGATCAATCCTTCTGAAATGCTGGAGCCACCATGTATTTGCCATACTGTTCCTTTCCTACAAATCAAATGAGCCATAGAAAAAAAGCTCTCTCAGTATGTCCCATGGACCTTACAACAATTGGATACTATATAGAGTTTGTCCCCTGCCAAATGATAGCTGCTTTGAGGGGCATGGGTCTCATCATTTCTAGACATATTGACGTTTCTTTAAGGGGGATGTCACCATTTCTGACTCCCACTGTGACTGTCTTCTGGCAAAGGCTATTGGTGAGAGGTTCTCCCTTCACTCAATGTTCCAAGACATCTAGAGAGAGGAGGATAAGGGAGGTCATCAAAAATGGATACTTCATACCATTCAGTTCCAAACCACTAGGCCCATCTCTTCAACTACCAAATGAGTCACCCTGTTAGAAAGGATGGGTGAGGACAGAAGTAGAACAGCTGTTTATTAAAACAGACACCCAAGGTATTCTTGCTGACCAAAAATTTTATTCCAGATTCTTTTTGTGGCCATGAAATTGCAGGAATTCATGCCTACACTAGAGGTCAGTAGCCTATATATGTTTGCGCTGAAGGAGTCCTTCTCCATGTTCAAGCTACAGATCATTCTTCCAGTTCTATGAAGAGGATATTGAATGTATTCTTTCAGCTTTCAGCATGCTCTTTGCAATAACAATAGCAAAAACATTGAGAGTATTTATTTGCTTCATAATAGAGACCAGTCACTTATTAGTTCTAGTCTCCTCTGCCCTGTGGGTGTTCACCAAATGTATAGTAGTAATGACAGTTTATTTCTGTCTGAAAGGCAACAGTTTTTCATCACCTGGACAGCTGTCTGCTGGTATCACACTGGATGGGCAGTTCTGTTCTGTAGAAGGATTTGCTGCTTTGGTTGTTACCATGGCTGGGGATAACAGTTTGGCAAAATCACAAATCAGTTCCACTAAGGATATCTAACTCAGTAATGTCAGAATTCTGATAATCTACATGGGAAAGTGCTGGACCTCTGTCCTAGTCGTAGCTTTATTAATCTACTAACTTAACACCAAGTGGGGATGCATGTCTTCCCGATTCCCTGTCTTACTGCCTTAATCTTGTAGGAGGAGATTAAGGCAGTAAGATGTCTACTCATTTTCATAACTCCTTCATAATTACCTTGGAGACACTGTTCAACTAGCACTAATAAATGACACTACTAAGAGCCTGTTGAGCTCTATATACATTTAAACCTCCCCTTCACAACCCTGAGAACCGGTACGAATCTTCTGCTTCCCATCTTGTCTTACCTCCTTACACTACCAAACCTCTAAAAAATGAAGTTGAACATCTACCTTCGTCATACCAGTTAATCGATTAGTATATATGGGGTTAGTTATATACTAATGGTTACATAGTGTACACCAAAACCCCTGACCCAAGTAAATAATTGGTGGCAAAATCATAGACTAAAAGTAAATGCCAAAAAATGCATTTTATATCCTTTGTGAAGTCGTCTAACCCAGAGAATTACGACTTTGACAATACGCCCCTAAGAGCTGACCCAGTTGTTTTGGATTTGGGAACTTATGTGAACAGTAACCTTACTTTTGACCAACATGTGCCCATTGTGATAAGAAATTCTTTCTATAATGTGTAAGTGAAGAACCTATTTCATCATTAGCAAATGTAGAATGTAAAACCACCATTCAGCTGGTATGATGTGGTTCAGGATGGTAAAAAAAAAGAAAGCTCTTGGATACAGAGGAAAGTTCAAGCAATGTAGGCATTCAGAGATACATGTAGTCTATGCATACTGTCAGTCATATCTTTAAACACATTAAAACAACAATTCAAGCATATCTCTCAAATGTCCGAATTTTCACTAGATGTCCAGATTTTTGCTTCTTATTTTTGGTCTGTTCCTCAAAAAAATTGTTGTTTTCTTGCAAATCAGTGAGAACTGAAGTCATTAAATTATAACATACATTTGAATTTCAGACTTTCCTCAGAAGATGCATGCCGACACAAATCCTGTTATTCTAGAAACTTTTTTAAGTTTATAAGAGCACTATTTAAAATCTGCCCCTATTTTTGGGCTTTTGGCCCCCATTATTTTAGTCTTTGTCCAGATTTTGTGCGCTAAGTGGTTGAGAGGCATGAGTTCAAGAGTTATTCAGATTCAGTGGATAAATGCTATGGGAAGACTGAGTGAATAAATGGGTTAGTTTCTTTTCTGTGACATTTCCCCACTTATCATTTAGTGACAATTTTATATATATTTATATATCTATATATATATCCATATATATATATCTATATATATAATACCAACAACTACTACAGCACCTCCAAATGTAAGCGGCATAAGTTCAGACACGCTGACACACTGATGATGCCATGGGGAGAAACCAGTTTGCTGTTTTGTATTACTGCTGTCATTCCTGCCATTAAATTTGCAAGTTGAATATTTCGACACTTAGTGAACATTGTTATTTCTGCATTTATGCAAATTATATCATTTATGCAAATTATATTTGGAAGAGCTGAAGTGTTTATTGGTATATTATTTATCAGTTGCACTGCAAAGCCATTTGCGCACCGTTTTTGTTGGAGTGTTATATGTATGTGTATACATATATATATATATATATATATATATATATATATATATATATATATATATACACTTAACCAAAAGATTCTGGTGCACGTAACGATGAAAGTGGTGCTTGGACAAAACTAATATACAAATACCCAAAACTATTCCAGCACTCAGAAAAGGAGACAGCACGGCTGAGATGAAGCATTTATTACAAGCACAGTCTGCCCCACAGACCAGTTTCACTCGAAAGCATCATCGGTGTGTATCCAACAACAGTGTCGCCCAAGTTTATGTAACAGTAGCAGCAAAAAACATTTAAAGAGACATACAATACAAAATATCATTGCACTAACACCACCAATACATTGGAAATCACATCCCTAAAAACTGCCCAAATATAATGTAACAATACAGCCTGCCTAATACCAAACGCAGTAAATGAATAAATAAATACAAAAATTACTTTAGAGAATATCCATATCTAAATATGTATATATGTCTATATGTACACTAACATACACACACATACTAATATATGGAAACATATAAATAATTAGACAAATACATGTGACAATGATGCCTATAGGTGTACATACATATACATACTCATACACCACAAAAGACCCCCCTGTTATAGAAATAACAACTACCCCTATAAAGGATGTTAAACTATTCAATACACTCATGTTCCAATCCAAACAGACAGCCTAATCCAGGGCATATATAAAAACCTTAAAAGGGCACCAATCGAAGGGGTAAAAGATCACCACTGATCATTAAGCTCTGGTTTAAAAAGAGCCCCTAAATTAATAATCCATCTACGTTCCTTGTTAGACAAAATATTATGTCTAACAATGTATATACTGTTCCTCAAAAAAATGTGGACTATGACAGTAGAAGAGGAGCACTTTTATCATTTTATTTCTTTATTCCTTGTTGTGTGAACTCCATAACAGTTCTGCTGCATGCCGTTTGACACACTGAACAGAGAAAGATGAAGGATATACAGCAAAAAAAAGGATAGACATCTGGATAAGAAACTACGTGGAGGTGTATTTCAACCAATAATTCTGAGAAGGGTGTTAATGAAAGCAACTGATGTTCATTGACAAAATATAGAAGCAGAAACAGAACTAAGTTCTGACAACTGAATAAGGGTGGGGTAGACTTAGACAACAAGTTGTTGTCATGGTTTTTATGTCTCAGAAAAGAAAGCAGGTGTGTGAGAACAAATTGATTGTGGGCAAACCTAACAAAAGAACAAATTGCACATTTAATTGCTTCAAGGAGACAAAGCACATTTAATTGCTTCAAGGAGACAAAGCTGCTTATGACTAGCTCCCCATTAAGATAATAGCTAGAGTGTTGCATCATAATTTGCAATCCACACCCAAAATAAACATGTAAGAAAATTATATATAGAACAGAATCAAAAAAGGTAGGAACAGTCACCTTCTGCCCAGCACTGCTGAAATGTGCATGGGTATACTTGGTAAAGCTCAAACTCTTACATAGATAGTTCAGAGCTCATGGATGGCTTTGGAGAAAGAGCGATGTCCTGCAAAAGAGAACCTTCAGCAGGATTAATTGACACCACAATAGAAATAACAAAAGCAGAGCTCTCAGAAGCAGTGGTAGTGCAACGGTTAGCGTTGTCACCTCATAGCAAGATGTTCTCCAGTTTGATTCTCAGCTGGTGTGCCTTCTGTGTGGAGTCTGCATGTCCTCCCTGCGGTCGAGTGGGTTTCTTCCAGGTGCTCCGGTTTTCTCCTACATTCCAAAGCCATGCAATAGGTGGATTGGACAATCTAAATTGGCTGTTGGTGCAAGTATGTGTGTGAGTGAGTGGTACAGATGAACTACCATGGCAAGGCTAGCCACATGGTGATATAAACCTTGGCTCAAGATGATTGCCACTGTTGAAGTGACACCCCGACCCCATGTGCAAAATGGGAAAATGGGTTTGAGAATGGATGGAGAGATCTCAGAAGGGTTTGTGGGGGATCCCAGCAAGTATAACAAATAGTTGGTATCCCAAACAAAATGTTTTAAGTTGGGGGCACTCAGAAGGATTTAATGAGTTTGGGATGATTGATTAAAACAGTGTGATGATGTAGCAGGATTATTAAGAGTTGAATCATTTCCATCAAGATTAATAATGAGGTGGGTCCAACATGACTAAACATGCTCACTTAGAGAACTTACATCAGTGGAATTGTAGCGTCCCTAGCAGGATTAATATATTAAGTCAGAGCATCTTTAGCTGGATTAGTTTAGTCAGACAGCATAATGAGATGGCCCTAGCATGGTTAATAGTACTCATTTACGGACCCTGCAGAAGTATTAATTGAGTTGAAGCAGGATTAACATACTAAATCAATGCACAACTAGCAGTATTAATGTAGTCAAATGGCTCCTTCAAGATTGTGCTCTAGAGAAGGATTAAAGGCCAGTTATACTAACTTTCTGTGTTTATGATTTGGCACAGCAAGGTATGCACATGTGTGTATGTGTTTGTGTGCATTTCGCTGGGTCAAAATAGTACTACTTGGGATTCTTGGGATTCTTCATTAGGCATCAATTTTTTGCTACGCAAAATAAAGTTTTAACAAGTAAAGATGCATGAAATAATCAGAAATAACCTGCTGTTGCCCCCCCCCCCCCCAAGTGAGCACAGACTCTGCTGGTGCATTTAACTGGCAATAATATAGATCTAATTCACACACTCTTTTGAATGGCAATGAACAAAAATCATTGGGGATTTTTTTTTTTGCCAGTGGTCAAAATTGAAGGAGAAAATTCTCTAACCACTCCCTGCAGTTTGAGCTTGCTGCACACGTTGGTACAATGCAGACCAGTTAATTGAGTGTAACACAATGGAGATTGAGAGAGAGAGAGAGAGAGAGAGAGAGATATGCTAGGTTAGTCAGTAGTTGTGAGGATGATGCCATTAATTAACCCAGCAGTCATATAGGAAAGCATGTCAAACTGGATAAGTGAAACAACCTGCTTCAAAAGTTTCTCTTCAGTGTTAATGCTAACCAAATGCAAATAATGATTGTATTTCTCCTTGGCAACTCGGAACCATTTTTTTACAAAGTTGGTTTTATATTGCGCACCCTTTTGATATTAGGCATTATCTGGTAACATGTCTTCAATGTACTTTAGGTTGCTTAATCTGGCACATTTTAATTCAGTCATTTACAGGATTAAATATGTTCCCTAAGGTGGTGTGCAACCTTTATTGCAGAAAATCTTTTATAAAACTGAAAAAAAAAGTTCATGTACTATGAGGTCATAAACTATACATGAAAGTTAATTATGGTACAGTAAAATGAGATAACCTTTTGGCCCCACCCTTTTTGCACATTGTCCCATTTATCCATGTTAAACAAACATGAGTTATGTACTTCTGAAATGAAAGCAGGGTTTTTGCAATGTTGCATATTATTGCCTCTGGGCTTTGTTCCTGAGTAACTCAAAACATGCTGATCAGGGTTTCCAACTCATAAAATGTAATACATTTTCTTTGATGTTGCAGGATAACAAATTACATTTCTAAACCTCCAAATGTTCCTTGTAACCTAAATTTTATTTATGGGCAAAATGTTATATAGCAAAGGTAGTTAGATCCCATATTGGAGTGTAGGTTTAATAAGCTTTCAAATGTCTTGCCTGCAGCTGTGAAGTGTACAGCAAGGTTTTTGCATTGCTATTCAGAAATCGCAGAACTCTACTGCTGAAGGACTGTCATCATTTCTGGGTGTAGGCTAACCGTTCAAAGCTACAAGTACAAGTTTTTCTCTCCACACAGCACTTGAAACTATAATTAGTGGTGACATTGCTGTCATATACTCTTCATAGTCTTTTAGATGCATGTGTTTCTGCTGTTCTACCCCGAGAATATTTATTTGGAAATTCACATGTACTTTACAGAATGTTGCATAGGTGTGTTTAGTGTAGTGCTGAATGTGTTTGTATCAGGTGAAAGCCTTGTTCCTGTGGGCTTTCCCTTGGCATCTGCAAGACCACAGAAAGCTGTAGCAATGCAGTTCTCTGGTCCATTTCAGAGGATTTCTTGCAATCTCTGTATGTGACAGAATCTACTTTTTATGAACTCAGTGGGGATGGCGAGCTTTTCATAATAATGACATTGTTTGCAAAATTAGAAAATTATTTTGGTTTTAATTTCATCAAATAGTGCATAGGGGAAAAGACCTGTCAGTTTATCTGTATGTAGGTATCTATATTGGTGACTAGCTAGTGTCTAAGACTCATCATCATCATCATCTTCTTTCGGCTGTTCCCATTAGGGGTCGCCACAGAGGATCATCTGTTTCCATTTCTTCCTGTTCTCTGCATCATGCTCTTTCACACCAACTGCCTGCATGTCCTCTCTCACCACCTCCATAAACCTTATCTTAGGCCTTCCTCTTTTCCTCTTACCTGGCAGCTCCATCCTTAGCATCCTTTTCCCAATATACCCAGCATCCCTCCTCAGCACATGCCCAAACCAACGCAATCTCGCCTCTCTTGCTTTGTCTCCAAACTGTCCAACCTGAGCTGACCCTCTAATATACTGATTCCTAATCTTGTCCATCCTAGTCACACCCAGTGCAAATCTTAACATCTTTAACTCTGCCACATCCAGCTCTGACTCCTGCCTTTTCGTCAGTGCTACCATCTCCAACCCATATAACATAGCTGGTCTCACTATCCTCTTGTAGACCTTCCCTTTCACTCTTACTGGTACCCATCTGTCACAATTCACTCCTGACACTCTTCTCCACCCAATTCATCCTGCCTGTCCTCTCTTCTTCACCTCTCTCCCACACTCACCATCACTCTGAATTGTTGATCCCTAGTACTTAAACTCATCCACCTTTACCAACTCTACTCCCTGCATCCTCACCATTCCTCTACTCTCCCTCTCATTTACACACATATATTCTGTTTTAGCCCTGCTGACCTTCATTCCTCTCCTCTCTAAAGCATATAGACTGAAGTCAGCAAATAATATAACAATTAAAAAAGACATTTGGCATGGATAATTTATCTGTGCATGTGTATTCACTTTGTCAAGTAGCTTATATTTGGGACTGATCACATAAACACATTTAATGTGGGGGTAATTTAACTGTATATGGATATCCAGTTCACGTGGTAGGCAGCATTTAGATTGAACTAATCACATAGCAGGGCATAGGGACAGGGCATAGGGAAAACAGTTATCTGACAAGGGGTAATTTATCTGCTCTGTGTGTACATCCTTGTTGCTGACTAGCTAATAATCAGGTGGAGTTGAATGTGTGCTGTAACTTATGAAAATGGACATTTGGCATCAGTTAATTTAACTCTTTGTGGGACCCTAGGCCACTTACAAGCAAATATCTGACATTGAGCCCACAACATAAATTAACATAAGATAAAAGGCATTTGGCATGGGGCACTTTTTCATGGATGTATCTATAGGAGTTGAGACTCATAAGCATGGATGGAAGGAATTTAACTGTAAATATCCAGGTCACCTACTAGCTGAGCTCATTACATAATACAACACAGGAAAGCAGAATGAATTTTGGTGGGGGTAATTTAACTGTCTGCAGATATCCAGGTCACCAGAAATTCAGCACTGATACAGTGTTTATCTCTCGAAGTAAAGACCAGTCAGTTCTTAAAATCTAAAGCTTGCAAAATAAAGGTTTTGCTGTAGTTCCTTGACAGAACAGCATGGAGAAATTCTTGTGAAATATATATGAATGTAAATGGGGGCTAACAGGTACATTTTCTATGATTTAATAATTCCATAAGACACCTGTTGCCATTTTACTTATCACATTTAATGATGGGCACAAAGACCAGCCAGCAAGATATAAATGATAATGCTGATATCACATAAATCTATTGGAGTAGCTTCACTGAGATTGATATCATAAACTCAGCATTAACATGTGTAATTAGTAAGGTACTGCATCAGTTTTGTCCCATATTCTGCAATGTACTTTTCATTTCTATTGTATACTGGAAAGTTGTTCTTCTATGCCGATGCCACCTTTCTAAAGGTTGTCTGTCTAACTGATAACTTAAAAGAGCTTTTCTCAAGATTAGAGCTCCATGCTTCGATAGTCTTCAGCAGGTACTGCTGTGAAGGTATTTCTGACTTGGTTGCATTATCTTAAATGTCAAGATGTTGAGAGGTATGATGTCCGCAGTAGTAACTGTAAGCCACTTAACATCGTCAGTTATATGGGCATAATGGATGAGACAGAACAAAGGATCCACTGTTTCCTTAATTCACCCATTATGACCATGTACCTCCTGACTTACAAGCTTGAGTTCGAGACTTGTGAATGACAGCTTGAATGCACGCATTGTCACAATGCACACACTTAAACCTGTCACTTTATGATCTGATAAGATACACATAAAAAGCATTGTTTGTAGGGGGCAGGCTCTTTTGTGCCCCCTGTGGTGTGCAGGACTAAGCTACCCCTCATCCTGTCCCCTTACTTTTATGATTCTGTCACTCTCTCAGTGGTTGCTGCATCTCAGACAAACAGTGACCACTGACAGGGAACATAATGCCTGTCTCACACTTTCTCAAAAGTGATCTGAACGTGGACCACTTACATCTTGTAATCATGCAAGCATTACCTGTTCATTCCATTGTAAAGCAAAGCTGTGAAATAAAAGTAGATGAAAACTCAGCTGTTACTCTTGAGCAAGTGCTGTCTGAGCGTGAGTACTTTGAGCACGTGAGTATAAGCTTAGAAAATTTGATGGGACCATTAAAGAGATTCTTCAATTAGTCATTAAAAGACACTATTGTATTATATGACTAAAAATGGCAGAAGTCAGCAGAGGAGGCAATAGTGAGATAAAAAATTCAAGACCAGTCAACTTCTTGTACAATTTGGGAAAACTGTAGGAAAAGTCAGTATCTTGAAATTATAGTCATGAATGGAAGAACTATATAATGGGGGTATATATCAAGATAAATGTTTTAAAAAATCATCTGAAACTTAAGAGATGATACTTTTATAGCATTAATTTTGTTGCTGCAAAAAATAATTTGCAAACAGGTGTGACCTGTATCATTTTTTTCTAGTGCATTTCATGTTGTACTTCATAATACACCCGTCAAAATAATACCATGACTTGGGATTTTCAGGTCATGTGTTCAAGTAGACCACCAAATGGCTTCATGGTGTAATAATATGATTATGTCTGAATCTATAGTACTTTGAGTAACATGACTAGCTTTAAGACTGGTGAAATTATTACAACAAAATTTTATGTAGAAGAACAGCAGGAGTTGTAAATACAACACACCGGTAGGAGAATTAAGGTAACCTCATAGTAGATGAGGCTAAAACTAAGAAGTTGCTTTTGTAGGTCATGTTGCCTTCAAAGCACTGTTTAGAGGAGCATCAGATTGGCATTGCATCAGGGTAGAAGGGCAACGACAGGGAAATAACAACAATAAATAGCTAATAAGTTCTGTTTGAACACCAGTTCATAGGTTCATAGGTTCATAGGTTGGTACTAGGCTATCAGCCCTAGGGCCTATACAAGCCTAGCCATAACAATTCCCTGGCTATTTCTTCCCACATTATTTACTTTCCTGGACCCCTGTCTAGCAGGGCGATTGACGTGATCCCTGGGGTGAATTTCCTTTCTCCCATCCAATCGTCAAGGTTCCTCTTGAAGAGGTCCAAAGAGGCACTCTGCTTGACATGTATGGGCAATCTATTCCATTAGTCTGGGGAGTCTCTGGGTCAGGAACCTATCCCTCCAGCATGTTTTGTTTATTGTGATGACAAGGTTTAGATCCCTGGAGCGTGTAGCTCTGAGGGATTGGGATTTCTTTAAGTGTAGCATGTCCAACAGCTCTGGGTTTGACATGGCCTTGTATGTTAAGCAGAGATCGCCTCTGAGTAGACGATATGCGACAGAGTATAGCTGGAGTTTTTAAGGTCAGCGTAGGGCATCTGATTTAGGCCTGTGATTCTTTTAGTGAGGTATTTCTGAGGCCTTTCCAGTTGTTGCAGATGTCTTGAGAGGTACATACCAAATGGGGCGTTGTATTCTATAATGGGTCTAATGAGGGATGAGTACAGTGGGACAATGACCTCCTTTTTCTGGATGAAAAGCCCTTCGTGATGAGGTGTGCCACATAGAAGGATTTCCTGACTGTTGTGGCGATGTGGTTATCGAAGGTAAGACCACTGTCCACCTGTGTCCCTAAGTCTCTTATCACACTTTCTGTGTTTAGTGTACTGCCACCTATATGGTAATTCATGGATACATGTTTTTTCCCAAAGGGGATAACAATACATTTCTTGGCATTGAGCTTGAGCCCATGGCTCTGGCACCAAGCATCTGTTTCTGTAAGGCCCTTTTGTAGAGTATCCACATCATTTGGGGATTCAATAATGGCTCCCAGTTTGCAGTCATCTGCAAACTTTGTTAGCCAGAGTCCCTTAGTGTTGACCTGTACTTCAGAGAAGTAGATGCCAAACAAGAGCTGCCCCAGGACTGAACCCTGAGGTACTCCACTTGTCACTTGTCTGGAGCTGGATTTGGAGTCGGCTACTTTTACAGTGTGGGTTCTATCAGTAAGCCATTTAGCAACCCATTGGGTGACATAGGGATTAATGCCCAACTTAGTAAGTTTATCTATGATTCCAGAGTGGGGGATGGTGTCAAAGGTCTTGGCAAGGTCTAGATAGGTTGTGTGGTCCATGGCTCTGGAGACTGATTCAAAGAAGTCAATCAGGTTCAGGAGACAAGATCGGCCCTTCACAAACCCAAACTGGGTGGGGTCCAGTATTTGAAGGTTGCCAATGTCTTTGTTTATAAGTTCCATGATAATACGCTCCATGGCCTTGCAGATAAGGCTTGTCAGACTGATGGGATGGTAGTTTCCGGGATCCAAGGTGGATCCCCCCTTGTGGATTGGGATAACTGTAGCTCTGTGCCACTCAGTGGGCATGAAACCTGAGGTGAGGCTATGATTAAACATGACACTTAGGTGAGGTGCCAGTTCATATTGTAGTTCATGTAGTACACAGCCGGGATGTCATCTGGTCCCATGGATGCTGTATTCTTGGCTTTAGAGAGTGCGTTTGTACCTGTGTGGCCGTTATTACTGGAATCTGGCAATCTTCCGTACTGAGATGGACCATTTAGCGGGTGAGAGGGGGTGAAGTTGGCACTGAATCGATCTGCCAGGATATTGGCAATATCCTTCGGCTCAGTATATTTAATGCCATTCTGTTTTAGCTCAGAGCAGATCTGAGCATTGCCATTTAGATTCTTGACATAGTTATAGAATGCTTTGTGGTTGTCTTTGGAATCTTTGGCAATTTTATTTTCGTAACTAGCTTTGGAGGATTTTATGAGGCATCTCAGTTTCTTACTGAGGCTAGTAAGGGAGTTTTTTTGCATCCTGGGATTTTCCTCTTTTCTGCAAAAGTTTCTTCCTTTTGTTGTAAAGTTTGTTTATGGCAGGGACCACCAGATTGGCTTCCTTTTTTTGGATGAGAGCATTTTGGTTCTATTTGGGATGGCACGATTCATGCATGAGTGGATGTGCTCATACAGTGCCTTAGTGTAGGATTCAGCAGTTGAACTTTCAGTCCCGTCTGCATGGGTGTCATGAAGTTTGTCACTTCTGACTTGAGTAGCATGAAGTTGGCTTTGGAGAAGTTTTTTTTGGTGGTTTTTTTACTGGGGGGGGGGGGTGGGATGTAGATGTTAAGGGTGATTAGCTTATGGTCAGACCTGACTAACGAGGGGGTGACCATAGGTATGGAGCATTGATTTCCCATGTTGGTAATGACCAGGTCTATGATATTGGAGCCCCTGGTGGGACTATGGATTAGTTGATCCAGGGCGTTGGAATTTATGAATTCCAAGAACCGTTGTGCAAAGGTGTTGGGACATGTGTAGTTTTCCCAGTTAATGGCAGGGTAGTTAAAATCACCCAGTATTAGGGTGTTTGGTTCTATCTTAATATTTTCCAGTATGTTTAGAAAGGTGTAGTGAGAATCTTGGGGTATGGTGGGGGATCTGTAGCAAGCTACAATTTGGATTGCAGTCTTACCTAGTGTTAGTTTCACTTGGAGAATTTCAGACACATTGTGTTGGCCAACTAGCCTGGTGGTGTGAATATCCTTGGTGAATATTGACACTCCTCCACCTTTAGTGTTTCGGTCCTAGTTTGGTGGCCGAAAAGTGTGGTAAGAGTTGTAGCCTGGTATTGCAGGGGTGCTCTCTGGAGCCTTGAACCAGGTCTCATTTACTGCACAGATATCAATGTTTTCCATTTTTAGGAGTGCCTCGAGAGAGTGCATTTTGAGGTTTAGACTTCTAGCATTGAGTAGCATTACCTTCAGATTTTGCATGCTTGTACCTGTTACGGTGGTGGTTTTGTCCTTTGAAGTTTGCCTAAAAAAGGCACTATAGGGGTGGCAAGAGCCTTAGCCAGTAACCTGAATCCCAGGGGCAACAGGTGCAGACCATCTCTGGCAAAGCATCGTGGTCTGTCAATCATGTCATCCCAGGCAGACAGATACTGGATCCCCTTTGAATGACACCATAAGCTTAGCCAATTGTTGAAGTCAATCATTTTATCCTTATATTGTGGTATCATTCTGGGTGAAGGCAGGATGCTACTCAGGGCTAGGGTCATACCTGCCTGGGCCACATGATCTGAGAGCTCTTCCATGTCTCTTTTCATGTAGTCCAGGGAGGTACGTCTCAAGTCATTCACTCCAACATGGACAATGACAGAGTCATATTTGTACTTGTTGTGGAGTGACTTGAGTGCATGCTATGTGGCGGATCCTGGCACCCGACAGGCAGCTGACTGTAATTTTCTCCTTATTCAACCTGGTGAGAGGGACATCAGTGTGCCGGACTATAGAGTCACCTATGACTAAAGTGTTAGGTACATTGTCTTGCCTTAGGGCTGTTGCTGGGTGGCACACTGGTGTTGTGAACTATGTGACACATTGGTTTTTTGGGAGTTTTCCCTTTAAAAGGTCGGGCAGCATAAGACATATTTTGAGACCCTTTATCCTTTTTGGTGAAGAACTTTTGGGGCCTTTCCAGCTGCTGCAGGTGTCGGGTCAGATACATTCGAATGGGGCATTGTACTCAATCATAGGTCTAATGAGTGATGAGTACAGGGGACGATGACCTCCCTTGATCTAGATGTGAATCCCTTCATGATCAGGTGGGCAATGTAGAAGGTTTTCCTAACTACTTTAGCAACATGAGTGTCATACGAAAGGCTACTTTCAACCTGGGTCCCCAGATCCCTGATGACTTCTTCTGTGCTCAGTGGATTGCCACCTATATGGTAGCTAGGGGTAACCTTGTTTTTCCCGAAGGGTATGACTATGCATTTCTTGGCGTTTAACTTTAGGCCATGGCTCTGGCACCAGTTATCCGTTTCTGTGAGGCCCTTCTGAAGGATATCTGTGTCAGATGTGTTTTCGACTATGGCGCCCAGTTTGCAGTCATCTGCAAACTTTGTCAGCCATAACCCTTCTGCATTTGCTTGTACTTCAGAAAAGTAGATGCCGAACAAGAGTGGACCCAGGACTGAGCCCTGTGGGACACCACTTGTGACAGGCTTTGAGTCTGACATGGCTCCAGCAACTCTGACCCTGTGGGTTCTGTCCTTAGCCAGTTTGCAACCCATCTTGTGATGTATGGGTTTACATTCAAGCTGATGAGTTTTTCGATGATACCCGAGTGGGGTATTGTGTCAAGGCCTTTGCCAGGTCGAGGTAGGCTGTATGGACTGCCTTTCCCTCATCAATGGCCTTGGTGACTGTCTCAAAAAGTCAACCAAGTTTAAAAGGCATGATCTGCCTTTGACAAAGCCAAACTGGGTTGGATCCAAAGTCTGCAAGTTCCCTATGTCTTTATTTATGAGTTCCATTATGATCCTCTCCATGGCTTTGCAGATAAGGCTTGTCAAGCTAATGGGACGGTAATTTCCAGGGTCAGTGGAGGCACCGCCCTTGTGAAGTGGGACCACAGTCGCCGTCGCCACTCCTTGGAGTGCGTATCCTGAGGTGAGGCTAAGATTAAACAGCTGTCCTAACTGCGGGTTTAATTCCTCATTGAGTTCGTGGAGCACACAGCCGGGGACACCATCCGGTCCCATGGATGCTGTGTTTTTTGCCTTGGAGAGAGCAGTTCTCACCTGAAGTTGGAGATGTTTGGGGGGCTACAATCCTCTGGTATAGATATCTCTCCTTTTGGGGGGGAGAAGTTTGCACTGAACCTGTCAGCCAGTATGTTGGCAATGTGTGTAGGTTCAGTAATCTTCACATCATTTTGAACTAATTCTGAGCATATCTGGGAGTTTCCTCCTAGGTTTCTAACATAGCTAAAGAAGGCCTTATGATTGTCTTTTTTGAGTCCTTGGCGATTTTTCTCTCAAAATTTGCCTTGGATGATTTTATGAGAGCTCTTAGTTTCTTACTTATAATGATCAAAGGTGTCTTACCTTTCAAGGATTTTGCTCTATCTTGTAGTAGCTTCCTCCTTTTGTTGTAGAGCTTGTTTATGGCTGGGGTCCACCAGACTGGACACTTGCCTTTGGTACAAAGAGTCTTAGTTTTGTTTGGGATTGCCTGATCCATGCAGTCCTGTAGGTGCTGGTAGAAGGCATTTGTAAAATGATTCAGCGGTTTGAGTAATGTTTACCACTGGCTCAGGGGCCTTAAAGGAGAAAACACTAGTTTTTAGAAGTGTGAAGTCGGCTTTTGAGAAGTTTTTCACTGTGGTCTTTTTTATTTCAGGTGGGGGCGGGATGAGGACCTCCAGCAAGATTAGTTTATGATCTGATTTCACCAGTGAGGGGTATACTTCCGGTGTTGAACATTGTGATCCCATGTTCGTGATGATGAGATCAAGTATGTTTTCTCCTCTTGTGTGGATGGTGACTAGTTGTTCCATGGCATTTGAGTTTATGAACTCCAGGAACCTTTGGGCTAGAGTGTTTGGGCTTGAGTAGTGTTCCCAGTCTATATTAGGGTAGTTGAAGTCACGTAGTATGATGGTGTTTGGAGATACAGTTATCCCCTCCAATGTTTTCAGGAAGGCCATGTGAGGTTCCTGAGTTTGAGAGGGTGGCCTGTAACATGCTACAAATTGCAGAGCAGTCTTGCCTATGGTTAATTGCACCTGGATGGTCTCCGATGCATCGTGCGTTGCCACCAACCTTGAGGTGTGGGTGTCCTTTATGAATATGGACACCCCCCCTCCTTTCTTGGTGTTGTCCGGATTTTGGGGCCTGAACGCATGATATGAGGTGAAACCTGATAGTGCTGGGGTGCTCTCAGGAGCCTTGAACCAGGTTTCTGTCACAGCACAGACATCGATGTTCTCCATACTGAGAAGGGCCTCAGTGCGTGCATCTTGAGATTGAGACTTCTGGCATTGAGCAGCATTACCCTTAGTTTTTTTTCCTTTTTTGTGTTCTAGGGTGGTAGGTTTAGAATTTGAGCCTTGCCTAAAAGGCACTATGGGGTGGCAAGAGCCTTTGCCAATATCCGGAAGCCTAGGGGTGACAGGTGCAAGCCATCCCTTGCGAAGCAGCGTGGCTTGTCCAGCATGTCATCCCAGGCAGACAGACATTGGATCCCCTTTGAATGACACCAGAATTTAAGCCAATTATTAAAGCTGATCATCTTATCACTGTATTGTGGCATCATTCTAGGTGAAGGTAGGATACTGCTCAAGGTCAGGGTCATACCTGCCTGGGCTACATAATCAGAGAGCTCCTCAATGTCTCTTTTCATGTAGTCCAAGGAGGTACGTCTCAGGTCGTTGACACCAGCGTGGACAATGACTGAGTCGTACTTGTACCTGCTGTTGAGAGACCTGAGTGCTTGCGTTATGTGGCAGATTCCTAGCCGACAGGCAGCTTACTGTGACCTTCTCCTTACTCCAGTCTGGTGGCGGGGCGTCAGTGTGTCTGACTATGGAGTCACCTATGACAAGTATGTTTGGTGTTGTATTTGACCTTAAGGGCAGTGACTGCTTTGCACACTGATTTTGTTGTTTATGTGTTGTTTGTGTGGTGTATTGAGTTTGCAGTTGCTTGGGTGTCTGCTTTGGAGGCCTCTGCTGTTTAGGTAAATTTTTACTCAGAGCCTCCGAGTATGTCTTAGTGTGTTTATGTGTTTGATTCAGTGATGTGGTTGAGTTATGTGAGACTGGTATTATGGTGTGTGTAGTTGCCTTCTCCTCCTGCCTGGTCTTGCCAGTCCTGAGTTGAGAGAGCTCAGCCTCCAGTCTGGCTAAATAGCTGCATCTCTCACAAGTGTTAGTGTTACGTGGGAGGAGGAGAGGGTTGTCCGTGTACATGAGGCAATTGTAACATTGTCTCAGAATTCCCAGATTCACCAACTGGGCAGGAGAGGGCCAGCATCTGACCCTTGACATGCTAGAAAGAATTATGAGTTGGTATGAGACAGAAAAGTAGTGGACTTAGCAGGGAAGTGGGCACTCCTGGGGGGGTTTGCTAGTGAGAGATTTGTATAATATAGGAGTGCTTGACCTGCAAAGAGAATGCTTATAAGACAAGGGATATGCTTATAAGACAAGTGCTGAGCTTTTGAGAAGAAAAAGCTATTTGGAACAAGTGCTGCACTTTTTAGTGAAGGTGTAAACTGTTTAGGTTCCTAACAGAGCAGTTCTAAGGGAAAAATTGAAGAACAGACTTTCTGGAGCCAGAAAGAGTTTAACCTTGTTTAACCGGCTGCCCGATGCTGCTCTAGTGGCAACTCAGCTAAAGCGTTAAAGCGTGCTTGATAGCAGGGGCTGGAAAGAAGCAGGAATAGACCCAAAAGGGACAATAAAACTACAGTTTCAAGTCAGTAACCACCTCTACGGGGGGCAGGGAAGCTGCTCAATGTTATTCACTGCCACTGATCAACAGAGAGACCCTCCTTCAGCCCAAGCAAAAATGGCCTCACAGAAACTTTCAAACAGTTGTGTGGTTTCTTCCAGGTTCTCAAGTTTCCTCCCACATTCCAAAGACATAGGTCATAAGTGTGAGTGTGCATGTGAGTGTTTGGTGTGGAAGAGCTACACTGGCAAGGCTAGCCAGCCAGCATTATAAACTTTGGCTCTAGATGATTGTCACTGTTAAAGTGACACCCTGGCCCCATGTTTAGAAAACTGGATGGATGAATGGATGGATGGATGGATGTGGATGGATGGATGGATGGATGGATGGATAGATTGTTGCATCTTCAGAAAGAGTGAAATGTCTCCAGATATGAGGGCAGCAGCTCCCCAGGTTGATTAATTTAAGTATCATTGTGTCTTACAATCAGTAATGGTGGAGGAGATTAGGAAACTGAGTGTCAAATATGTGTGGAGTTGGTTATACTTCAGGCAGTATACCGGACTGTAGTAATGAGTTGGTTATACTTCAGGCAGTATACTGGGCTGTAGTAATGAGTTGATTATACTTCAGGCAGTATACTGGGCTGTAGTAATGAGGTGGTTATAATTCAGGCAGTATACCAGGCTGTAGTAAAGAATTGGTTATACTTCAGGCAATAGGACTGTAGTAATGAGTTGGTTATACTTCAGGCAGTATACTGGGCTGTAGTATTGAGTGGGTTGTACTTCAGGCAGTGTACCGGGCTGTAGTAATGAGTTAATTACACTTCATGCAGTATATCGGGCTGTAGTAATGAGTTAGTTATACTTCAGGCAGTATATTGTGCTGTAGTATTGAATTGGTTATACTTCAGGCAGTATACTGGGCTATAGTATTGAATTGGTTATACCTCAGGCAGTGTACCGGGCTGTAGTAATGAGTTGGTTATACTTCAGGCAGTATGCCGGGCTGTAGAAATGAGTTGGTTATACTTCAGGCAATATACTGGGCTGAAGTAATGAGTTGATTATACTTCAGGCAGTATAATGGGCTGTAGTAATGAGTTGGTTATACTTCATGTAGTACACTGGGCTGTAGTAATGAGTTGATTATACTTCAGGCAGTATACCGGGCTGCAGTAGTGAGGTGGTTATACTTCAGAATGAGGTGAGAATCATTATATAGACTTATGTTCCTAGTTGACTTGCCACTCACTTTCTGTCCACAGCCTCATCTGTGAACCTGAAGTCTGGGTTATGGCTGAGTCAATAGGATCAGACTATGTGTGACAGAAGTGTGATTTCTTCACAGTGTTGCTTAAGTGTGTGTAATAGAGAGTAGCTTGACAATCCTGGAGTTTCTTGGAATCGAGAAATCCGCTTCTCTGGGTTGAGAGGAATCAGTTGAAGTAGGTTGTGAGTACTTAATGGGGATACCTTCTGGACACCTTCTACAAGAGGTATACCAGACACAGCCTAAAGGAAAAAGGTCCCCATATATACCAGTTGTGTACAAGATATGTTCTATTATTTTGCCAGAGAATTCCTATCAGCCCTGCAGGAGGAGCGGCAGACAGTTTCTGGGAATACGGAATTCCAGTTTGCTGTGCTCAGCTTGATGTCATCACTTCCATTGCCAGGACAAGCAGTTCATAGAATAGGTAGAGACAGGCAAGAACTGACAAATGACCAGGAGCCTTCATTCAGCTAGCATGTTTTTTTCTTTTTTTCTGAATTGTTCCTAGCCAACAGAATTATCTACAATGAGGAAGACGTGTATCATTGTATAGACACCATTTAAAGACCTTTCTTTTAGGAAAGCTTTTCATGAAACCCAGTCATATTGATTTACATGTAGTTGTTTTCTGTAGCTGTAAAAGTTTTTTCTGCGTACTTGTTTTCATTTGTTTTTATGTATTTTAATTGACATAACATGCCTGGGGTTCAGTCGTGTCACATAGCTAATTCACTCCAGTGGTCCTCAGACTTCCAGAGATTGCATCCTGAGCTTTTTGACAAAATCATCTTAAGTTTTACATTTCAAACTAATGCTCATATCTCTGGAACTGTTACATTACTTAAAAAGTAATGTAAACTGCAAACTGTTTAGCACAAACAAATCTTTACAGTGGTTGTGTTCATTAAATATTAGGTCTTAAACTGAATTTCTTAAGTCATAAAATACACTGTAAATATTCATTTTCACAATGTTTTTAAACAACTTAAAATATTTCAGTAAACACTCAAGCTGCACACACTATCAGCAGCGTTTTGTTCCTCCATCTGTAAGCTTTCAGAGAGACTATGCAGTTCTGTCTCTGTTACTTGGTTGCTGAAACTAAGACAATATAACTAATACAAGAACAACAGTTTTGATCTCTTTCACAACTCCAGACAGAGTTCATTTATAAATGCAACTGTGTTTCCCTTAATGTAATCTTTAAAGATTATATGTAGAATGGCTTTGGAATTATTATTGTAAATATGAACAGGCTATATTAGACACCTACAGGCATCATATCTACAGAAACGCCTGGAGAAGTTATTAGGCTGCAATGATAAGTAAACAAATATCATTGATTGATTCTGCTGATTAATGATGCTTAGTGTTTATGTGGAAATTCTCTCTGCACACCCCTGAAGTATGAAGTAAAAAAGGAATTTTCTGAATTGTACACTCACTGAGGGGAAAAAGCGATACATATAACAGACCCCACCAAAATGTGTACTCTAAACCTGGCCACAATTCATCTTTCAACTTTTTTTCTTGTCAAAAATATTAAACAAAGAAACAGCTGCGATACATTCTGCTGACATGATTTCAATTCTTTTTAATTATTTGAACATGAAACTAACAGTTAGATAGTAGATGTATGTGTTACTTTACTAAGTATTGGGGTAGAATGATACGCACCAAATCACTATTATGTGCACTCAGTTGCAGTCATGGGATGCAGTGTGTTTTTTTGCTTTTTGTCATTTTTAGAACTTCAGAATTTTGAATTTGATTATACTTGAATTCTTTTTGGTAAAGTTCTTTTGTTTTGAGAGCCTCAGTCTGCTGATTTTTTTTTTTGATGATTTGAACAGAATAGATGAAACACTAGAACAATATCTAGCACTTAGCTGAACTAACTAGCAAAGCCACACCTTGGTATAAAAAAGCTGTTTGCATGTCAGACTTGAAGAATGCATAACAGTTTTGATTTGCAAAACAAGATTCAGATACCAAGACCTGGTATTTTGCATTTCCGATTATGATGTTACTAGCTTCATAAAAAATGTACAAGAGGGAGATAAAATATATAATCTAAAATATATAATCTTGTGGATAATACAGTGGTCTGTGAATGTCAGCCAGCAGATTGTCTTTCCATTTTTGAAACAATCTTGGCAAACAGCAGTACAGTTAATGAACACCTTGCTTCACAAAATATGTAGACAATATCACATTATTTTTCTGAATCCTGATGTGAAAACATGTAAGAACATAACTAACTCCTTTACCTCTTCAATAAATCTTGCTCTGTTGGGCTGAGCTAAGCTTACGTCGCCCTATAGTATGTCCCTCACTGGTTTTTAAATCTTTCATTAGTATGTATGGGTCTGTTGTGGGTATGATAACCTCTAAAAATCACCAGCCTGTACTTTAATATAATCAAAAAAAATGTATAATCAATCCTTCAGATTGTAGTCAAGAATTTACCATTGCTGCCATGGTTGCACAGGATTAACTAGAATTTGTCTGGTTTGAGTTAGGCTTCACTGACCTCACCACTGTGATCTTTCCTTGGTGATTAGGTACACACATGTTTTTTGTAGCATTCATCATATCTTTTTTATTTTTTTACATGCTTTGAATCTTGTGGAACCCAAAAGGTGTATCTAGTGTCACATGGGTGGACCTCTGGACGTTTTCTAATTTTTGGACAATTACACCATAGGCTTTACACGTGCTGAGGGAAGGGTAGTTTACATTTATGTTCATCAGTGAGTTGACTGCATGTGATTCTCTTTCATTGGCTTTCATCCAGTAGTCCAAGGCTATTTCGCATTTTCTATCTTTCTGGGTGAAAGGAAATGTCAAGCTCCAATGATCTGATGTAAAAAGCTGTTTCTATGCTTCACCACAATTTTCAGAGGTATCAGAAAGTTTTTTGGGGGGTAGCATGCTTGAATAATATACTTTAAGGCCTTAAAAATCTTTATGTGCCCTCCTGACAACATTCCACCAAATCAGTGGCTCCAGTGCCTTTTACCTTCAGCCCTCTCATACCCCAGTGAGGGCAAGAAACATATTCTGTACCAGACTGAGACCCTGATGACAGATTTGCTCTCATCACAGCATTAAAGCCCACTCATGCAGTTTGTCCCATTCCAACCTAGCAGCAATCCTGTGGTGGCCAACAGATGAGTTATGCTATATTCCGGGAGGGAACATGCATCTATATGCAAGTCTCTTGACACTGCGTGCAGCACACAACAGCTATGATCCGATGAGTTGCATTCCACTGCAATATCCTGACTTGATGACCAGAGTCCACAGTGCAGTGGACCTAGCTGCCACCACACCCCAGTATGGATGAGTCAGAGTCAGCCACTGTCCATCCTGTAATGTAAGATGATAAATACTAGGTATGGATTTTAGTAATGTCACAGTAGATCAGCCTTGTTCCTGTGAGGTTATTTACAATACTAACTGACTTTAAAATTTTCAACAATTCAAGGACTGCTTTTCCCCTGATCTGGTGGAACTGTTAGTAAAGGGTTCTTCTTTTGTCCCTTCTAGACGAGCGGACATTGCTAAGACTCTTATTGAATTTAAAATGTTTGTGAGAAAACTCAATTTGCAACTATTCAGGGACTGCTTTTCCCTCTGATCTGGTGGAGCTGTTTGCAAAGGGTTCTTCTTTTGTCCCTTCTAGACGAGCGGACATTGCTAAGACTCTTACTGAATTTAAAATGTTTGTGACAAAACTCAGTTTGCATGTACTTCTGGGTGATTATACAGGTATGAGTAGTGATTATTACATACCTAGTATTTATCATCCTCCATTACATCCAACAATAGCACTTTTTGACCAACTATGTGAGTTGGATTTACGTCATGCTTTGGGTAACTCACATTCACAGGTTACTTACCCTTTTAACGTCAGTAAAGAGGAACAATTTCTATTGGAGTCTCTGTGTAGTTTGCCAGTCAGAGTCATGCAACCTGACAAGGGTGGAGGTCTAGCAGTAATGAGTAACGAAGACTACATTACAAAGATGACTGAAATAGTTTTCACTGACACCTACAAAGAGGTGAGCAGGAACAAGCTTTAGGGACGAGTGTAACTTCATGAAGGAATTGTTTTTAAAAAGAGGGTACCCTTTGAAATTGATTTTGGACTTGATGGATGAAGTCCAGTCAAAAAGAAATAGGGGAATTTATTCACCCATACTTAATCAGAACACAGTACTCCAGACAAATACAAGTCAGGGTGCAGAAGGCATAAGCCCTTATAGCTTCATTTTAACATTTAGCCTGGATGCTAAAACAGTGACAGCTATAGTTCAGAAAAACTGGAATCTGTTCATGAATGATGTAGCATTGAGGAACAAACTCCAGGGTTACCCCATTATAGTTTACAAGTGGGGACAAAATCTAAAGCAGTTATTGGTGAGGAAACCGAGGAAGTTAGGAAGCTTGTTAGGTATGTCTAAGTGCAACATGCGCCGGTACTGTAAACACATGGAAACAGGACACACCTTTGAGATGAGAGGCAGGAGGTACAAAATTGGGGGTAAATTTGTCAGAGTAAACAGGTGGTTTATTTAGCAAGGTGTTCTCACTGTCCGGTCTTCTATATTGGGAAGACTAACAGAAAATTGCGAAAACGAGTGTATGAACATATATACGCTATAGGGAGACGTAAAGCAGAAAACACCCTTGTGAGACATATTATGGACCACCCATCCCACTGTTTTATTTTTTGAGTTATTGACCAAGTTCTTACAGATAGTGGGGGCGTCCAGAGTCTTTGATTCTAGAGCGTTGTGAATTAACTTGGCAACTAAGGCTAGATGCTTGTCACTATCCAGGTATCAATGAATTGAGTTCCATCATGTGCATTTTGAAACTGAAAAGTTTAAGTAGATAAACAACTAGGACTTTATGTCCTTTCACCACTTGAGACTTAGTTTCAGCAAAACCCAAAATAGGTTCATGGGTTCATAGGTTCATACTAGGCTATCTGCCCTAGGGCATTTATAAGCCTAGCCAGAGTGTGTTTGGCTTTCGCCACCCATTTTAAATTAATTTTGCTATGCCTTTTTTTGAGGTTAGTATACTGTGCCTCTGTCTAACAGTGACACAGAAGTGATAGCCGGGGTAAACCTACGATCTCCCATCCACTCATCAATATAATATACAAATACACAGTTGTTTTGTATAATGATGTTAGATGATGAATTTGTTATATTAAGTTTATCACAAATTAATTTTACTGTATTAATTATAGATATTTATTAATTTTTAAAACAGAGTTTTTATATTAATGTAATATTGTTCAAATGTAAACATATACACAATTTTTACAGGTTTATCAATTTTTAATGTGCCAGTCGATCTCTGATGTTTACAACGTTTTTCAATGTAAGATACTTTCATTGAGTGGTTTGCTATTGCTATTTGGCACTATGAAATTGTAATATAAAGAATGTATCATTCTAAAGTTTGTAAAGCTGGGGAGGGGATTATGAGTGTTTCACTACGCAGTCAACCTTTCAATTCATGTTTAACAACCATATGACTAGGTGGAGGGGAATTTAAACCCGTTTCCTGTATAGGCGTTTTTCTGAGGAAGTTGTTTTATTTAATTCAACGAAAAGCTTTTTAATGTGCTTAAATTTCATGTTATAGTATATTAAACGCATCTTGGATTTATTCGACTTGTTCATAGTGTTGGTGTATCACTGGTTGGCTTGCCTGAGCAGATTTCATGTGTTTGAATTAAAAGCTGGTAGCCCAACCTGGGTCATCTGAGGCAGGATTTTTTTTTCTTCACCAGAACACTAGGTGTCCTTTGGTGCTTTACTTGTGTCACCTCTATCCTTTCAGTTTAATCTTGTTGAGTGAGTAGGCCAAGTGTATAGTCATTTGATCACACAGTAGGTCACATACCCTCTGTACTATTTTAACAGCACTCTCCTAGTTGTCAGATTTTTGCATATATTAAAGTGACCTCAGAACTCTGACATAGTTACCTGAAATGTGGCCTTATAAGGGCACCATTAGAAGGGGGAAGTGCACCTAATTCTTTGTGGAGCTTGTACCGTCTGCTGTGCATGTATAAGCTGTAATCACATTTCTGAACTGAAAAGTCTGTTTATGAAACTCCTTCAGCATTGCTTTCTTCTCTGACCCTAAGCATTACATTATGTCTATTATAAAGTTACCCAGGTTTGTGACGTTATGTCCATAGAATGCTATAGGTGGAGAGGTCGTGATCTTTCTTTTAAATCAAACCATCTAAATGTCTACCTGCTCTGTATCCATTTAGAATGCATTAGTCACTACTGCCTTCAGTTTTAATTACTTATGGATAGGCAGATCTTGTCAGCAGTGCTCACATTTACAAATGAATATGACAAATGGGGTGACAACTGAGTTATGTGGCTTACAACTTGGACCATAGAGACTTCAGGAAGGATCTATTTCATTATGATCCTTTTGTGGTGCAATCCAGTGAGGTAGTTCTGTAGCCACTAAATCCAACAGAATGCAACTTGTGTTTTAGAAATGTGACAAGCAGCTGTTGGCATGGGAGATTTCTGAATGTGCTTGGCAGTCAGGAAAACATCTGTAGACTTGCCTATACCTGAATTTCAAGAACCCATACAAACAATTTGCAGTGTTCCTTGTGTTACCATGTAGGCTGTGGCCCATTCCTTTTACAGGGAATTAAAAATCAAGACTGTCTTGAAAGTTTGATGTTAGGCTAATGTAAATAATGTTTGCCCAAGAAGATAGTAGGGTCTGTCTTATGCAGTACATATCATGTGCTGTCCCTAGGTTGTCTGTAGCCATGCCCGTTTTACATTTCTGCTAACAGTAAAACTTAGGGAAGAGGGATCAGAAAAGCAATTTACAAGGGAACAATGGGATAACATATGTATGGCTCTGAAGTGTACAACAAATTCCAGAAGGTTTAGGATTTTTGTTTGGAAGTGTTTGCATAGGTATTTTATACCACAAGCAGACTCCAAAGAATTTTTCCTCAGGTAGATAGCATAATGTTGGAGTTGAGATGGGGAAGAAATAGGTAAGTAGGAATGTGTTTTTTGGGAGCTTAATAAGATGGCAGATTTTAAAAAATCCTTGAAGAATACTTTGTCAAAAATATTGTTGCAGCAAATTGGCTGTAACTAAGAAAATTATTCTTTTGGGATTGGATACAGGATCTGAATTGCCTAGACATAGTAAGGTCTTATTAAGTTTAATTCTTTTGGCTGCCAAAAAACAATAGCTAAAAAATGGAAATTAAAATCTAAACCAGCTGTATTTGAGGTATTGCATATTGTAAAAGAGATAAAAAAGATAAAATGAGATCTTTAGAAAAGGGGAAGAACAAACTTCATAGAAATAAATTGAACTTGTGGGAACAATACATGCAAAATAATGTCCAAGAGGAGGAGGAGTGAGGTTTAAAGGAAGTCGGGACTTGAGCAAGTTATATAATGCTGGACCAAATGAGTTATGTTATAAAGAAAGAATATATATATATATATATATATATATATATATATATATATATATATATATATATATAGTGAATAATGTATGTAAATAAAAAAATGTTAATGTGGTAAAGGTATGCATGCCTGTGTCTTAAATGATAATTTAATACAGGTATTTAAAAAAAGATTTCTGCTGACACAGAGCACATTTGAGTGAAGGTTATTAGCACTGTTTTGTATTGTTTGTTGTAAGAATCAGGTATTTCTGGTGTAGGGGAGTAAAGAAGAACTTAAAATCAGAGGTCATGGTTCTCTCTTAACAAACATAATAACTTGTACTCTGTAGGTGAGGAAAGAGCAGCCACCTGAAGCCGAGGTGTGTAAGTATAGTGATCTGTTGTTTGTGGGTAAGAGTGGATGACATCAGGAGTCTGAGGAGTTGATAACTATAGTGGTAGAACTACTGCATGTATTGGACCACACTGTGGTGATGAGGCAAACTCTGAGGTGAAGAGTACAAAAATGTACTGGTTAGTTATTGTCTTAATGCTTATAGTGCCATTCGTTTTGGGAAATGAGAGAAAGGATGAAACTGAGGACGCAGACAGTGGCAGTGAGGTCCCTTTGCATGAGTGCTGGACTGGCTGCATATCTCTGCAATCCAGGAGAAATGTGAAATAGAGCTGCTGCTCCTTTGACCATGGGAGGTATATTAAGCATTGCCTGTGAAGAAGAGGCAAACGCTGGATCTGTTGAAGAGGTTTATGCCTTTCAGCTTGCCTGCGATAACCTGCCATTCTGGCAAAATTAGCTGGCGACTCTTGGTTTGGATAGCCAAGTCCGGTCTGTTCTACTCAGCTTGCTGCCACTGCCATTGCCTCTTAGACAAGTAGTTCAAAAGATTAATGAATGCATGGATGGATGGGTGATTGAAAGATGCCTCCAAATGGGAGAACAATGGGAGAGTAGTTACATTGGTATGCTGGAATAGCTCTGACTTTTTGAAATGCTAAGGATTTGTGGAAGTTGAAAATACCAGCTATAGCTTTGGAGTCAGAAGCTGAAAAATCATCTTGAATAAGCCTGCCCTTACCAGTTATTTTCTGGATTCATTAATATAACGTGTATAAGCAATAGCAGATGCTTAGGAACGGAACCTCCATCATTAGAGATATAATGTAGGGAATTATTATTGGGCCTCCAGTCATAACCATAGTGTTATGTGTTCTCAAAATGAAACCTAGAAATTAACCACAAGATGGAAGAGATGTTTACCTCAAGAGGTTCATTTCTTGAATCCAGTTTTGGAACACATAATAACATGGTTACGATCACAAACACAATTACAATTCTTTGTAATGCATGGGGAGTTTTAGCTACCCTGATACACTATGAGTTAAAAAAGACATCTATGGCAGCTCAGACTGTCTTTCACTTTTTAAAGTTGGTAAGTTAGATGTGGTTTCCCTTTCTGTCTGTCATTGTGTGCAGTGTGAGTGTGTTATAACTTTCTGAGCTGCTAGTATGTTTCTGATGCAGTTCTTTGATGACTACCATCTGCGTGGCAGTATGAGTTTCACTTTGTTATAACAACAAGGTTCATACATTAGAACCACACAGTAACCTAGAGAATTATGATCAGGTTGCCGACCATAACCACATTGTTATATATTCGAGATATGGGTGCTAATAAATTCATGTCATACTTTCTTTGTTAATAGTTAAAAAAAACTTTTAACTAAGAATGGGATTCCACAGGCTGCTGATCTGGTAAACACTCACAAGTATTTCAGGAATATTCAAATAAGGGACTAACCTCTAACCTTTGGGATTGGCTCCTTGTTTTTCGATCTCCCAGATTTTCCTACAGTCAGCTCCCATGGAACCTCCCACTATTGTCTATAACTGCCTTTAAATAACTGACCTGCTGAATATAATGTATTAGAACAAGAACACTCATCCATCTACCTGCTTAACTGAATAAACTACTGGAAACTTCAACAAGTTATCTTTATTCCTCCCAAAGGGAGGATATCAGAGAGACAAAGAGAGAGAGTCTCCTAGATCTGCTAGCTAAAGTGATTTTATCTGGGTTTATCTTTTATGCTCTGTTTGTTGTTAGTCCTGTCACCCTCTAAGTCACAGGTGGGATACCAGACTTCATTCGGACCCTCTGGATTACCTGTGCTTACTGGTACAGATCTTCTGTCACACAATCCATCCACCTCTTTGTTGGACATCCTCGTTTCCTGTTGCCTTCTTCCTATCTGTCCCAAATCTTCATCACCAGATTGCCTTCTTCTTTTCTGCACATGTGCCCAAACCACTGTAATCTGTTCTTGTTGACATTCTCTGCAACTGTTGCTCCTTTGGCTTCAGCGCTGATGACCTCATTCCTTCGTCTCTCCCACAGTTGCATCCTACCACCCATCTGAAGGACTTCATTCCCATCACCTCTAGCGTCCTCAACTGCTCTGCTTTTACTGCCCAGCTTTCTTTACCGTACAGCAGAGCTGGTTGCGCCACTGTTTTGTACAACTTACTTTTCAACTTCTTTGGCATCCTTCTGTCATACACTACCCCTGACGCACTCTGCCTATTGGCTGTAGCCCCTCTGATTCTAGCTTTGACCTCCTCATTCAAACTTTCCTTCTCCTCAACCACCCCTCCCACATACCTGAAACTGTGAACCTGTGCCACTGTTTTCCTTTCTATCTCAAGTCTCAGGTTCTTCTCATTTCCCCCATTTGCTCAGTTTCATTCCATATGCTTTCAGTTTTGCATTCCATTCACTTACCCTTAGCTGAAGTTTTTGCTCAGAGTCTGCCTGTAATGCCACATCATCTGCATATGGCAACTTTACTGATCTGCCCCCTCACACCTGTTTGCTAATGTAGTCCATCACTAGTATGAACAGCAGTGGGATCAGAACAGAACCCTGATGCACACCCACTCCCCCTGGGAAGCCATCTGTAAGACTGAACACTGTTCATACTTGAGTCATTGGGTCCTTGCACATAGCTTGCACTAGTTCTACCAATGTTTCTGGGACTTCAAACCACTGCAGGACTGCCCAAATCAGCTTTCCTGGGAACTTGTCATATGCCTTCTGCAAATCAAGGAATGCCCAGTTGGACTCTTTCCTTATTTCTAGCTTCTTCTCAAGTGTCTGTCTCACTGCAGACATTGGGTCAGTTGTGCTGCATCCTGATCTGAATCCAAACTGCTCATTTCCCATTTTACTTTCTACTTCTCTGCATATTCATTTATCAGTCACCCTCTACAGAGTTTGATACCTCTATACTCCCCACAGTTGTGAATGTCCCCTTTGTTTTTGAGCCCTGGCATTAATATGCTTATTCTCCAGTCATCTGGGATATACCTTTCTCTCCATACTACTATGAGTACCCTCAGGAGCCATTTCTCCCCATCTCACCCAACATCTTGCTCATATCTGCTGTAACCTCATCTGAGCTTGCTGCTTTCCCTGACTTAGTTTTCCTTAGTGCTGTTCTTACTTCTTCTATGGTGGGCTCCTCCTCTTCTCTCACTTTTAGCTGTGTCTGAGGTAGTACAGTTTCAGTGTGGTTTTCTTCATTCAGAAGCTGCTTGAAGTACTCCTTCCATCTGCCTTTGATATCCTGTGGACTGGTGAGCAGGTTGTTGCTGGCATCCCTTGTGAAGGGTTTCTCACTATCTTCTTTATCTTTCTGTCTTTGTCCTGCAACCTGATAGAGTTTCTTTGTGCTGTCCACTGAGTCATTTTCCAGAAGTTGGTATTCTTTGCTATTGAAACTCCTCTCTTAGCCTCTTTGTTAGCCAACCAGTATTCCTCCCTAGCCTGGTCGCTCTTTTCTATTTCCCACTTTTTCCTGCACTCCTTCTTTCTTTTGATAACTTCCTGGACTTCTGCTTTCGACCACCAGCTTTCCTTATATACCTTATTGCCATACTTGGCTCAGCCACGTCTGTTCTGTAGCCCTTACACATGCTGTTCTGACATGCTGTCATTCTCCTTCAACTCCCAACTATTTCCTGTTCTTCTTGAGGTGCTAGAGCCCTGAGTAATTCATTGAACTGTTGGGATCTCTGCAGTCATCTTCCAGGTCTTCAGCCTGGTCTCTGTTTACCTTAGAGACATCTCTCTGACCACTGCTTGCAGCTGATTGCGGCAACCAGTGGTTTATGCTGCGGGCTGTTTCACTGGGAATAACTTTGCAATCACTGATTCTACCTCAGTGTCCTTTCTTACTAGGAGGAAGCCTGCCTGTGTTGCATATTGGCCACTTTTGTATTTAATCTTGTGACTGCCTTTTTCTGAATCGTGTTGGCTACCATCAAGCCATTTTCCAGACAGATGTTTAGAATGGCCCTTCCTTCTTTATTCCTGTTGTCCGCCCATGTGGTCCCAGACAGTCCTCATATCCTATTCTGTCTGTCCCGATATGTGCATTCATGTCACCCAATTATCAACACCAATTTTCTTTTTCCTTCTTTGTTTAGTAGGTCCTGCACTGCTGTATGAGCGCACTCTTTTCCTCACTAATACAGTCCTGCTATGGGACATTGTCTGATATCGTGAGTACTGCTCTATCTTAACAATGGAGTCTGATTGCCAGGAGTCTGTCACTAAATCTGATGACATCCCTTAATGTCCGAATGTCTGAAGATTCTCACTCACCACAATTCCCACACCATTTTTAGCCCATTTTTAGCCTGTCTTACTCCTGAGTAGTAGACTATTTATCCCAATCCAACTCGCTCTGCTGCACTGCCCTTCCGTCTTGCCTTCTAGATACAGAAGATGTCCAGCTTTCTCCTTACCATCATGTCATCTACTTCCAGGCCTCCTCCTGTCAGTGTACCTACATTGAGTGTAATGATTCTTAGTTCGTGTTTGGCAGGTTGATTGGTTTTATGTTCAGTATTCACACAGCAGAGCTATCCCAGGTAACTCTAGCTGGGCAAGTGGACATCGCCTAGCAAGTGGTTTATTGACCCAGGACTCCTGGTCTTTATGGCAGGCTCACACTGGCCAATAGGGGCACATACACCCCCCCACAATTAGCATGGGTCCATGGTGTAGGTCAGAGAAGACCAAGTCCTCAACCCACTTATCACTGGTAAATACCATTGCCCATTTTGGCGACATTAGTCAACACAACTCATATACATTTTGAAGAAAATCGGCAAATCTTGGAAAAGCAAGGCTGGATCTGATGGTCAGAGTTATAGTTATGAGGTATGAGTATTATCCAAACAAGATCTGGAACTGGTTGGAGGGAAGGTTATTAATAGTATTTGAGTTCTGTGTGTATTTAAATATCAAGTTTTAAGAGAACTTTTCCCCATTTCTACACATGGGGTGAGGGTGTCACTCTCAACAGTGACAGTAACTAGAGCCAAGGTTCACACCGCCTTCTTTGATTAACCTATCTGTTGCACACATTGTGTCTGCACAGTAATACTTTCTCTTTTTGTTTTTGCAGATTCTTTTATTCAAGACTTTGGTATCATTCATATGTGTTTGATACCATCTATAACTTTATTTCATACTCTGTCCTCTGAGGATCTTTTCAAAGAATTCTACCCAGGCTGTAAAGTAAAAGTTCTTTAACTTTCAGGTTATCACTCCTGGTCAGCTACTTATAGATTACACACTTTCTTTTTCTTGTTTTATAAGAAAGTTATTGTGCTTTGCTTACTTTTGTGAGATGTTTCATGTTTCTTCACAAGTTTCCTTTATACTCAAGTAGCACATGCTTAAGCAACTATCTAAGTAGCACTCTTGCTGTCATACATTTTAACTGTTTATTTATTTATTTGTTTTGAAACCTGGTTTGGGAGCTGTTTTTAAAGTTTCTTTTCAGTCACAAACCAAGCTGCAGTAACACACGAAAATTAGAAAAGTGTTACCACCAAACCATTGAACAAAGAAAATGACGTTAGGTACTTTGCTGGAAGTTTTATTTTGGTATAACTATTAAAAGAAATTATAAGACAGAGTACTACCTTAAAGCAGAGCAAAAGTGGAATACTAGCAATCTATGTATAAATATATACACACACTCTACCTGTCACTCCTGGGATTCTGGATTCTAGCCAAGGCTGTTGCCTCCACTGTTGAGCCTTTTTTAGGCAATGTCACAAAGACAAATCTTCCAACATAAATGTCTGTCAAAAAGCAAATTGAAGGGCATGCTGCTTAATGCTAGGAGCCTTAACCTGAAAATCCACTCACTTGAGGCTCTCCTCACACCGGAAGATGCCAACATCTCTGCAGTCATGGAAACTTGGTTCAAGGCTGTGGAGAGCACCTCTGCTTTACCAGGCTCTACCTCATTCCACACACTCCGACCCCAAAATGAGGTCAGAAAGACTAAGGGTGGTGGAGTCTCTATCTTCATTAAGGACAGGCACACCTCCAGACTGGTTTGCCAGCATGATGCACTAGAACTGTTCCAGGTGCAACTGACAGATGGCAAGACATGCATCCAAGATATAGACAGCTATAGACCCCCCCTTCATGACTCTGAACACCCACTTGCTTGACTTCATCAAGGTACCCCACAACACCCTGATCCTTGGTGACTTCAACTATCTCATCATATGCTGGGTGAACTATTCCTACACTAATGCACTCACCCGATTCCTTGACTTCATCAGTTCTAACGCACTACACCAGCTTGTCTCATCCCCCACAAGGGGAGATAACATTCTGGACTTGTTTCTCACCAACATGGGCGACCTCTGCACCACTCACATAGTAAGTTCTTCCCTGGTGAGATCAGACCATCAGTCTGTCTCATTCAAAGTTTCTGTCCTGCCCAACCCTCCACCCTCAGCCGTAACCAGGGTAAAAAACTTCTCAAAAGCTGACTACAACCTCCTAAGGGAGGGTATCAGTAGCTTTACACCCCCCCCCCAAAGGATGCAGACAACTATGCTGAACAGTACACCAATGCAGTATACAAGCACCTGTATAACTACATGGACTCAGCCATACCCAACAGAACTAAAACCTGCTCCTCAAGGAAACACAAACCTATCTGTTGGACATCCTCTATCAACAGGCTTTGCAACAAAAGGAAGAAACTGTTGTTGAAGGGTAAAAAGGCACAAATCCCCAATTGGAAAAACTCCCTCCTTAACCTCAACAAGCAAAATTAGGTCACTAGTGAAAACCTCCAAAGCCAGTTATGAATTGAAACTAGCCTCTGAAACAAAGGGAAACCAAAAAGCCTTCTTCAGTTTTGTCAGGAGCCTCCATAGCAAAGCCTAGGTTTGTTCTGAATCAGTGTTTAACAGTACCACTTACACTGATCCTGTTGACTTAGCCAACCTGTTAGCAGATAGTTTCATTGCAAACTTCACCCTCCTGCCCCCCCACCCTAAAGGCCCATTCAATATCCCTGATTCTTGTCCCACACCTCACACCTCTCTAGATCAAGTGTTAAAGGCCCTATCCAAGGCAAAGAACACAGCTTCCATCGGACCTGATAGTATCCCAGGTTGCATTCTGCACCATCTCCAGCAAGAACTAGCTTTGCCATTGAGCACCCTATTCAACCACAGCCTAAGTGCAGACTTCATTTCAGCAGAGTGGAGAACTGCCATTCTCATCCCCTTGCACAAAGGTGGTGCCACTTCTGACCCTGGAAACTGTCATCCCATTAGCTTGACAAGTCTGATCTGTAAAGCCATGGTGCATATTATTATGGACCTCATAAACAAGGACATAGACAATCTCCAAGCACTTGGCCCCACACAGTTCAGATTCGCCAAGGGCAGATCTTGCCTGTTGAACCTGGTTGACTTTTTTGAGGCTGTCACCAAGGCCCTGGTTGATGGAAAGTCAGTATATACAGCTTACCTTAACTTGGCCAAAGCCTTTGACACAATCCCCCACTCAGGCATCATCAAAAACTAACACAACTTGACTTAAATCCCTATCTCATCAGGTGGGTGGACAACTGGCTCACCAATAGGACCCACAATATCAAAGTAGGCACCACCACCTATGACACCAGACCTGTCACTAATGGTGTTCCCCAGGGATCTGTCCTGGGACCCCCTACTGTTTGGGATCTACTTCTGAGAGGTCCAGGCAAAGACCAAAGTCCTGTGGCTGGCCAAGTTCCTGGACGACTGTAAGCTGGGTGCTGTCATTGACTCCCCAAATGTTGTTAGCATACTACAGGAGGGTCTCAGAACAACAGATGACTGGTGCCAAAGTCATGGCCTTAAGTTAAACACAAAAAAATGTATTATCATACCATTTGGCAAAAACATGGCCCCTACTGATTACTGCATCAATGGCAACACCCTAAGCACACAACCTGTGGTGAAAGATGTGGATACACAGGCTAACAACAATCTCACATTCGACCATCATGTAGAGCTAGTGGTCAGAAAAGCCTTTTACTTAGTTTAACTCATAAGTAAAGGGATTGCATCCAGAAAAAGGAGGGTATTACTTCTCTGTACTTTCCCTCATTAGGCCAGTAACTGAGTACAGTGCTCCATTTGGTGTGTACCTCTCCAAACACCCACATCAGCTGGAAAAGTCACAGAAATACCTCACAAAGAGAATCCATGGCCTCTAACACCTGTCCTTTGTGGACAGGCTCAAATCACTATCACTCTACTCGGTATCATACAGATTGCTCAGAGGTGATCTGTGGCTTGCCTACAAGGCAATATTGGACCCTGCCCTACTAGAGATGCTCCATATCTGTAAGTCTAACTCCTCATGCATTACCTGCTCGAAAGGCCTAAATCTAATATATGACATTAACAGAACCTGCTGGAGAGACAGGTTTATCCCTCAGAGGCTGCCCCGTCTCTGGAATAGACTTCCCATATATGTCAAATAGAATATGTCGCTGACCCTCTTCAAGCGCAACCTTGATGAGTTAATGGGAAAATACAAATTTGTCCCAGGGATTCCACCTGTGGCACTCATTGACAAGGGTGACAGGTGCTGACTGAGGTTTCTTTTTTGGGGATAAACTCTTGGCTAGGCTTGTAAGGGCCCCAGGGCCATTAGCCTAGTAACCTCCTATGATCTTGTATATATATATATATATATATATATATATATATATATATATATATATATATGTATACACACACACACACACATATATCAATTTAGATAAATAAATATATATAAATATATATATATATATATATATATATATATATATATATATATATATATATATATATGATGCAGATATCTATCTTTCTATCTATCTGTCCATCTGTCAATCTATCAATCTGTCTGTCTAGCTATCTATCTACAGACACAGGAGTGTTAGTAGTTGATAGTGCCTGATCCCATGCCCGTTTCTGATCCTGAAGAGATAAGAGAATCCATGGTGATTTAGTTCTTCTTGCCTAGCCTTGTTCTTGTTCCCCTGACATGCTGCCACATGTGGTAGTCTGGTAGCCATATCATTCACTGTCTGTGATTTTACATTGTACAGACTGCTGCAGTATGACAGATACTGTACTTTTTATAGATATGGGGATCAGTGACCATGAACATTGACCACTTCAGATATCCTTAACTGTTTGCCCACAGAAAATAGCAATGGGAAGAAGTAATAGACTGCTCTGTGATGGAAAGGTCTGTTGCAGGAGGAAAATTTTCAGCATTCAGTGTTATGGCCTATGCACAAGGCCAAAGGAATTGGTAGAAGATGGGTGACACAATACCAGCATTTTGTTTTGGTATGCAGACCTTGGAGGTGGGTGTGGGGTAGTCAAAGAGACATTGTAGCACTGGTTAGATTTCTTTGCTACTCTGTATAGGAAGGGGAGCAGTGGAGAATTCATCTGGCTGACAGGTCTTACATCATTTCCTTTGATGTTGTCATGGCAACGGGATGGACGACTACACTATTGCATAACTCATTTTAGCCACAGCTGGGTGTCAGTAGTTTGAGTCCTATTTACTGGGTGACAATTTATTAGAAATGGCAGACTGCTGTTTTTTGTTAATAAATGTTTCAAACGTAACCTCACCTGCAGTGACGTTACTTAGTACTGTGCATGATTGTAGTCTCTGTGTTACACCATGATGAATGTGGGCACACGTGTTCCCAGCATTTCATTATTACTCCAAAAACATTTTGTGCTCGCTGATTAGTTGGAAAATGGTTATAGTATCTTTTTTATTTGACTCACTTTGAGTTGACTTTTTATGTATGCTTCCTTATTTCTTGCTTTCTTAAGACAGCATTTCCATGTTCACAATTGATTTATCCTGTTTTAAATGCATCAGAACCGCCATATTCATTTGTGAAGCTGTAGGTTCTTCTCAGCATCCCAGCCAGTATTGACCTGCTTTAGCTTTCATGACAGTGGATCAAAAGGGTTATTGCAATGTGTGTGATTTAACAAGGCAGATGATCTAAGAGCTGTGGCAGGTCAAAGTGGATGTAATTGCTTCGTCAATGTCCCTGTTGTGTTCTTTGGTGCAGTCTTTGATTTTCTGAGCACATCCCAAAGGATATGACTGCCACAAATTATCTGTAGCCAGTTAACATACAACACTTCATCAATACACTTGCCTAACTTAACAATAATTAGAAAATTTGTAATCTTGCTTATTTTAAGCAGTTGCTGTTTCAAGCAGTGCCTTCAAAGTTCTTGTTTCCTCTGTACAAGTGAGTATAAGACTTTAGATAAGACTTTTCCTCCTTAGGAGTAGTAGTAGTGACAACAGAACAGGGCAGAAAACATACATATGTGGTAAAAAAAAAGTATTTTAATAATCAGAACTGCTGCTGTGCAGTGTTAGGGTTACGTGCATTAAAATCGTCAAAATTGCTGTAAATTGAATCTGGTCTGGGTAGCAGGTAAGTCTTACAAAACAGAGACGTAGTAGATTTTTTTCTTGCATTTATTTCAGATGCTGTTTTAAAAAATGCAGTATAAAGAAAAAATGATCAATTTCAACAATTGGCTAAGCTTCTGGTGTCATTCAAAGGGGATCCAGTGTCTGTCAGCCTGGGGCGACATGCTCGACAAGTCTCGTTGCTTTGCAAGAGATGGCTTGCACCTGTCACCCCTAGGCTTTCGAATACTGGCCAAGGCTGTTCCTGCCCTCAAAGTGCCTTTTTTAGGCAAGGCTCAAAAGTCAAACCCACCTCCGTAAACAGCACAAATAAAAAAATGAGGGTTATGCTACTCAACGCCAAGAGTTTAAATCTCAAAATGCACACGCTCAAAGCACTCCTCAGTACGGAGAACATTAACATCTGTGCAGTAACAGAAACCTGGTTCAAGGCTCCACAGAGCACCCCAGCACTACCGGGCTACAACTCATACCACACATTTCGGCCACAGAACGTGGACCGAAACACAAAAGGAAGGGGTGTATCCATATTCATCAAGGATACCTACACCTCCAAGTTAGTAGCGCAGCATGATACCTCTGAGATCATCCATGTGCAACTAACATCGGGAAACTCTGCAGTGCAAATTATGGCCTGCTACAGATCACCCTCCATGACCCAGGACCACCACTCCACCTTTCTGAAGACACTGGAAAACATGAAGGTCCTACCGAACACCCTGATATTGGGTGATTTCAATTACCCTACCATTAACTGGGAAAAATACTCAAGTACAAACTCCCAGGTCCAGCACTTCCTGGAATTTATCAACTCTAATGCCCTGGATTAGCTGGTAAACTCCCCTACCAGAGTTGAAAACATATTGGACCTGGTCATCACCAACATGGGCGACAGGTGTTCTGCACCAGAGGTCAACCCGTCACTGGGTAGATCAGACCATAAACTAATCACTCTGGATGTGCACACCACACCACCATCCCCAACCAAGGAAACCACAGTGAAAAACTTTTCTATACCAAACTTCACCTTACTTAAGACAGAGGTGATAAGTTTCACAGTCCCCATGCTAAAGGATAACAGTGTCCAAGATGCAGGAACCTTTACAAATGCACTCTATGAGCACCTACAAGGATGCATGGATCGTGCCATCCCTAGCAAAACCAAGACTCACTCCCCTAAGAGAAGGAAACCAGACTGGTGGACCCCTGCCATAAACAGGCTGTACAACAGAAGGAGGAAACTATTTCAGATAAAAAGCAAATCCCAAGAAGGAAAGACATCCCTGATCAGTATCAGTGAGAAACTAAGGTCCCTCATAAAATCATCCAAGGCTAACTTCAAAAGAAAAATAGCCAAGGATTCGAAAGCCTTCTTTAGCTATGTCAAGAATCTAAGTGGCAACTCGCAGATATGCTCTGAGCTAGTGCAAAATAGCACAGAAATATACTGAACCTACTGATATTGCCAACATCCTGGCAGATAGATTCAGTGCAAACTTCACCCCCCCTCTCACCCCCAAAAGGGCCCAAAACAATACCGGAAAAGTGTAGTGTCCCAGAAGTCACAAACGCACAGATGAAAACAGCCCTTTCAAAAGCCAAAAGCACAGTGTCAATGAGACCAGATGGTGTCCCAGGCTGTGTCTTGCATGAACTACAGAACGAACTAGCTCCCCACCTAAACACACTGTTCAACCTCAGCCTCTCCACAGGCCATGTGCCCATAGAATGGCACACAGCAACAGTTATTCTGCTCCACAAAGGAGGGGCTACAACTGACCCTGGTAACTATCACCCCATAAGCCTGACTAGCCTGGTCTGCAAGGCTATGGAGCGCATCATCATGGAACGCATTAACAAAGACATTGGGAACCTCCAGACACTTGACCCGACCCAGTTCAGCTTTGTTAAGGGCAGATCATGCCTACTAAATCTGGTTGACTTCTTCAAGACAGTCACCAAGGCCATAGATGAGGGGAAAGTGGTTCACACAGCCTGCCTTGACCTCGCCAAGGATTTTGACACCATTCCTCACTCTGGAATTATAGAAAAACTGACCAGCCTGAACATAAACCGCTACGTCACGAGATGGGTTGCCAACTGGCTTACAGACAGAACTCACACGGTAAGAATAGCAGGCTCTAGGTCCGACTCTAAACCAGTCACAAGTGGTGTCCCACAAGGCTCGGTCTTGGGACCCCTACTGTTTGGCATATACTTCTCAGAAGTACAGGCAAACACAGGAGGACTGTGGCTAACCAAGTTCGCTGATGACTGCAAACTGGGAGCCATAATTGACTCTCCGGCTGACACGGACATCCTCCAAAAGGGCCTTACTGAGATGGACACCTGGTGTCAAAGTCATGGTCTCAAGCTAAATGCCAAAAAATGCATAGTCATCCCGTTTGGGAAAAACAAAACACCCATGAATTACCACATAGGTGGCAGCCCCCTTAATACAGAAGAGGTAATAAGAGATCTGGGGACCCAGGTAGATAGTAATCTCTCCTTTGACAATCATATTGCCAAAGTAGTTAGGAAATCCTTCTATGTAGCCCATCTAATTACTAAAGGGTCCGCATCTAGAAATAAAGAGGTTATAGTGCCCCTCTACTCGTCATTCATCAGACCCATCATAGCCTACAATGCCCCATTTGGGATGTACCTCACAAGACACTTCCAACAGCTGGAAAGACCACAAAAGTACCTCACCAAGAGGATTACTGGCCTCAAACATATGTCCTATGCAGCCCGATTGGAAAAACTCCGTCTGTACTCAGTGGCATATCACTTACTCAGAGGTGATCTCTGCCTGACTTACAAAGCCTTGTCCAACTCAGAATTGATGGACATGCTCCACCTAAAGAAATCCAAGTCACTGCGAGCCACTCGCTCTAGTGAGCTAAACCTCGCCATCACAATAAATAGAACATGCTGGAGGGATAGATTCCTGTCACAGAGACTCCCCATGCTTTGGAACAAAATTCCTAACTACATTAGGCAGAGCCCCTCTCTAATACTCTTCAAGAGAAACCTTCATGAGTGGAAGGGTAACAGAAAATACACCCCTGGGATCACTTCATTGGCTCTTCTTGACAGAGGCTCAGTTAATTAATCAATGGAGCGGTGAAAGCTGACACTCTCTGGCTAGGCTTATAAATGCCCTTGGGCAGATAGCCTAGTACCTACCTATGAACCTAAACAGGCAGTTTTCACATTATAATGCTAACCATTCATAGACAAGTATGCCTTTTGCCGAATGGGGGTGGTGGAACATAAATTAGTGAAGAAGCCTGTATACTGAGGCATAGTGAGCATTCTGTTTTGGTTGAGCTTGTAGTCACACTTCTATAAAACTAGTCAGCTTTGCAGGGCATTATCTGACTCCCAAAATGCTCAGTTATTTCTTAAGTGGTTCATTCGTATGCATATAATCATATTGTACAAGAAGAGTTATTGCACATAGGAGAGAAGGCATCAGTATCAGTCCTGTACATTTCATTATGTATTGTGTGTAACAGAAGCATTCATCAAAAATAGGTGACCAGAAAGTAGTTTCAGTTGTCAAGCTGACTCTGCCTAGGTGGATTCAGTGGCTAACCTGCTTTTGCATATGAAGCCTCAACCTCCATTGATTTGATGCACAGCATAGAGTCTGTCATCCTGGACGCACAGGATTGGACAAGATTGCTGTTGTTTTTCTGTGATGCTAGCTGCCCTGATCTGCAAGCTCATTCTCAAAGTCAGACATATCAGATTACACTAACCTAGCAGTGGAAGTGTTAGCTCAATCCTGAGTTGTTGACGTCTCATACAAAGAGTTCTGTTAGCCAATGGTTGTCATTTGGGACTAGCTAGTGTATGAAGGACTGTGTAGTGAAAGAGGTACTTAGAGCTTGTCACAATGTGTACCTTTGGTTACCCAGTCATGTTTGTTGGCAGAGTAAATGATGTCAGGATACTTCAGCATTAGCAGTAAAACAATAGCTTTAGGATTTTACAAGATGCCGGCACAGCAAGAATGATGTTACCTGCCTCTTCACCCTTCACAAACATACTAACAAGTGGCAAATCAGATGGCATGCATACCTCTCAACGTCTCAGAGCAAGAAATCTGGGCAGAGCCATAAATAAAAGTGGTACAAAGGCCCAAAAATAGGGAAAATTTTTAAATATTGCTCTTACAAACTTAGAAAGTTAATAGAATGACAGGTTTTACATTAGCATGGATTTTCTGAATGGTATGAAGTCTGAAACTCAATTGTCATTATTTTTTTAACTTTAATCTTTGATGATTTGCTGATAATTTGCCAGAAATCCACATTTTTTTTTAAAAAATGGACCAAAAATAGGCAAAAATCTGGACATTCTGTGAAAATTTGTACAGTTGAGAGGTATGAATGCGTTGTGGGATTACAATACTTTTATTCTTAGGTTGTCCTTGGCTCAAACTCCTGGGTTTAGTTATCAGGAGCTGGACATTTACCTGGAGTCTGACATGAATCAGACATGAATGAATGTGTCTCTGATTACATATAACCATAGCACTATCTTTGATTTGCAACATGCATGATCTCAGTTCATTCATGTTGTCTTTCACTGCAACAGCAACTATGCTCATTTTCTTGTCTCCTCACGCTTAAGCCTCAGTGGTTGGCCTAGATGAAGGATAGGTAGAGTCTGAGTGGAATACATATGTCATAAAAAATGCTTATCAACAGTCTTTCATTATTTGGTCATTTCTCATTATGGATTTAAACAGAATGATTTTTGGTTCAAGTTTGGACTTCAGCATAGGTATGTTAGTCCCAATTTGTGTTGCAGGCATTATTAGCGCAAGGCTTAGTCTATTGGCATTGGGTGGAGCAATTTGTTATGACATGACAGCTCTGTGAGGATCTGGTTGTCTAAAAATCTTTTTCATGGTTGGGACTGCTCTCAACACCACAATCAGACCATAGATAGTGAAGACTCAATGTAGTATGTTTATATGAAATACATATTGCTGGAATTCAGTTTATAGGAACTTATTTTGGCCTTCATGTCTGTTATTTGCTTAAGCACTTCAGAAGGTCATGAAGAAGTACTGTAACTCTGTTTTGGTGCAGTAGCAAGCCATCATGTTCTCACAGTTGTGCTCTGACATTTATAATATTTGTACATCAGATGTCTTGTCCATCCCCAACATCTATCCCTTACATATTTGAATGGCTGTAACTGATTGTCACGTTTGTTAGATTGTTTCAGTTTTATCTCAGCTTTTTGTAGACATGGTTGGTTTGCCATAATGTTCTGCACATAGGCAGCAATGCCTTCTTTAGTATCAGACTGTATCTGGGCTGGTATTAGGTATCTGGGCAACAGGTTGACCATGATTAATTGCTTTCTAACCATATGGACTACACTGGCATTGAAGCGTCTCAGTCTTATAAGCAGCCTTTTAACATCTGTTTGGTCATTTGTCCAAACTGTAAGAATTAATCACTGGTTTGTGATTAGTTTGGAGTTGGAAACTGTCTAGCCACAAAAGGTATCTTGAAAACTGTTCACTAGCTCACATACTTTCAAGGCACTCTTTCTGTGCTTGTGAATGTCTCAGTCAACAACAGTCAGCATTCTGGAGTAATAAACCAAAGGTTTGAACATTGTCCCACCATCTGAAGTAAACATCACCTAGGCCATAGCAGTTTTCAAAAATACTCACAACTGCCAGTTTCATAATATCATATGTGGCAAGCACTACAGTAGACAGTATTTGTTTAACCTTGGAATAAAGTTTGAGTTTGAGCATATTCCCTTGACAAGGATATGCCTTTCTCGAGTAACGTTGTCAGAGGAAGTAGGAGCGTAAACTAACCTGGTACAAATTTGTCCAAGAAATTTATTATGCTTTGTGCCTGGTGTAGTTCTGTTGCACATGCTGGACTTTGTAGCCTTCATCTTATTTGCATCTGGTTTGATTCCACTAGCAGTTAAGATATAACTGAAGTACTGAGTCTCAAGTTTCCAAAATAGCATTTGTGTTTATTCAGTTTCAAACCTGAGTTTTTAATTGTCTGGAACATTGCTCCAAATCTGTCATTAAATGTTTCTTTCTCTGGACCAAATACTAGCGCATCATCCATGATGGCATTAACAATACCTTCTTATCCTTTCAGCAGATTACTCATCTCATGTTGAAATGTTTTTGGTGCTGAAGTTTCTAACACAAAACCTTCCATTTGGAGTAGTGAAGGTTGTTAACTTTTGACTGTGTTTTTCTAGGGGTGTTTGTCAAAACCCACTTGAAGAGTCTACTGTAAAAAACATTCTGGCAATGACCAGTTTACATGCAGTATGTTCTAGGGTGTTAGAATACACCTTTCTGTTAGGACTGCATCATTAACCTTTTTCAGTTCAGGTGGTGCTGCGGTAGCGTTGTCGCCTCACAGTAAGACGCTGTCTGGTTCGATTCTCAGCTAGAGCGTCTTCTGCGTGCAGACATGTGTGAATGGGTGTACCTTCGTTGAAGGTTGTGCGTCAGGGCTGGTAAGTCGGCACGTAAAAATCAACTACCAATCATTAGCGGACCGGAGTTCCGCTGTGGCGACCCCTAACCGGGAAAAGCCGAAAGACACAAACAAACATATTTGACCGCTGCCATTCTTTGTCATGACTGGTACCATTAGCACACACCACTCAATCTCTTCAGCTGCACTTCAGCTATAATATGTGCTTGCGTTCTTTTAAGTTCTGACTCTAATACAGCATAGGAAGTCTCATACTTCTAGGTAGACACCATCTGACTTTATCAGTATCATCACAGGTTCACAGTTAAACAGAGCAACATCCTCACACACACCAACATTAACTTTGTTTGTTTGTTCCAACAGTTAAGCCCAACTCTCATAATACAGTTTGCTGAGCAGATTATTCATGCATGGATCTTCTAGCATGTAAACCCACTTCCATTTCCACTCACACATTGCTAGACGTCTGCCAGTACACTGAGTTTGCCTACAGGGCTATGTACTTCAGTTTCTACTTCCTACTGCTGTGGACACTTCAGGATGCTTCCATAAGCAGCATGTGATGTCACTGTATTTTGAACATTGTATTAGTCTTAAAACTTGCAGAGGATCCATGAATTCAGATTCTGACTCACCAGTCCAGTTCATTGTTTGTTATGGAAGTCACTGAACCAAAGAAAAGTAATTTTTTTGTCCTCCCACAAGACCTTACCTGATGCGTCCTCTTCCTTTGTCTAGCTGACCAATTCATTCTGGCCATTCAAGAGCCCTACTGCACATTCAATCTTGCCCTGAAACCCTTAACAGCTGTCCATTCCCAGCGAAGGTCAGGTGTTTGGGAGCTGGTCAGCTTACTGGCCGTGGGTGTGGCATCCCTGTGAGACCATGCACTTCTTCCCTTTATACCTCCTCAGAGTTCACATTCACTAACTCCTAAGGTGAACTGGCCTCCCCATAGTAGTTTCTTCTTGGCCATTAGTACGAATGCACTGTGGTAGTGTGAGCACAGCTGGCTTGGAACTCCATTCAGACAACAGCAAGTTCTTAAGCTCTGTGTTACTTGTATAGTAAGCCAGAGCCTCCTCCGTACACCAGGGTGGGTAAGCCAACAGAGGTTGGTCATTCCTAACCATCCCTGCCAGCTCCCATAGGCACCCAAGCTGTTAGTTATACTTGGGTCATGTGTGGCATAGGTTTATATCCCTCTACCCTATGGAGCTGGTTTAGGAAAATACTTCCTGAACACTTTTCTCAGTTTTATTCTCAGTAACTACTTCTTTCACTATATTAATCTTACAGATTATAGCAAAATATCCCATTTTGTTGCATTTCTTACACTTTCTGTCACAGCCCTGACTCACAAGCAAACAGTTACACCTCGTGCATTTGCCAAGCTTCCATTCACTTTGCTTCTCATCTACATTTGGCCAGGATCATGTTTTTTTATATTAAATTTGCTGTTTTCTTTGCACTTTACCTCAGACATGCAAGTTCTTGTATTTGCATTAGCAGTTTGTGTCTTTCCTAGTTCAGCCTGTCTAGCTACTCTGTTAACTTGAATTGCTTTTTCCAAAGTTCAATTCACTTGTAGCTGTACTTTTGAAACATTTCAGTATGAACGAGCCCAGTGAGCGATGTATCAGTAATTTGTCTATCTTTTGATTGATGAAGCTGAAACTTTTCATACGGGTCATACTAGCTCAGGACAAAGGCTTCAACACAGAGTCTCCTTTAGCTTGAACTCACTGGTGACAGCAGGCCCTTTCACAAATATTCCTTTTTGGTATAAAGTCTACATTTAGGGTTCTTATTGCTGCAGCATATGTAACACACTGGTCCTCAGAAAAGTAAAAATTAACTGTGAATAGCTTATACGTTTGCCCATGGCAAAAAGTAAAGTGCTTCCTTGGACTCAGTTTGGCTACAGTTCAGACGCATGCATATCTCGGCCTCCATGATGGCCAGACAAATGGCATTTCAAAGTTGAATGGTTCTGGTGAGTTAATTGGGCATTTTCTGTAAAAACAATCTGGTTGTTTTGGGATAAAAAGCTGATATTCTGTAAAACAACTAATTTGGTAGGCAGTTTTTTTTTTATAAAAAATGGCTTCCCCTGAGCTCGGCACCATTCACTTGGTTTTCGGGTCTAAAGAGCATTTTTCTGTGAAAAAGATCCTGATTATGGAATCATGTCATGATGCACACCAGTGGGTACCCAGTTCAGTGAAGTTAGGAATGTCAATAGATGCTAGCAACTGAAAAATGTAACTATAACTCACAAAATGGCAGCATAGCAGAAAGGCATTTAGTAGATTCATCTCACATTTCCAACTGCACTCCAGCTGGCACAATAGATTCAGTGCATTATGCGACTGCTTAATTCTTAAAGACTTAGTAGTATATTTCATAGCTGCAGTATAAACATGTAAAAAGCTGTACACACTTTTTATCATCACAGTCAGCATTATATAAAGATTGCCAAGCAACACTGTGCTGTAAGCAGAGGTATGTTTATTTGGAATTATGCAGTCATCAGTATTGGCCCAGCACTGCAGTCCTACCTAGGCAGATTGTAAGGCAGAATGGCTATGGGGTTACAGGGATAAGGACCCAAATGTAAAGACTGTGCAGCTACCTGAATGGTGGTCCCTCACAGGACTCACAATGCAGGAAAACTGATGATCAGCAAGCAACATGCAGAAAAAGGAATGTTAAAATAGAGCACCTACAGATGTACTGAGAAATGAGTAGCCATGTTTATAGGACTACACTTACTCTGTTATTCTGAAGAAGTATCCTGTTGTGTCAGCATGCACACACACACATACATGAAATGCTTAAGCAGACTGGAGTATATAGCAGTGTTATTTTAAAACAGACGAGTGTTTTTTTTTTAATGGTGCCATTGTACATTACCAAGACACCACTTTCAGGGTTGTGTGTAAGGTATATATTTACCCACTTTGTTGGGATGGCACTAGCTTGCTCAATCCGCTTGTGTTGTTATAAGTAAAATCTGACCAAACACCGTCTCTGATCATGGGTAATCTATAACTTACCCATACCCTGATGTGCTGCATTGTTTTATTTTCCCATAAATAGGTAACAGCAAGTACATAATTTGTGAACACTGTTAAGAGCTTTTCAACAAGCATCATCATGCTAAAACTATCCCTCTGAGCAGTATGTAAAACATTCCATGCTGTCTTCATCATCAAAGATTGCATCTGTGTTTCTGTACTCCCCAAAGAAGAACTTAATATTGAAAAAAGTATGGACTTATATCCTTTGTTATACTGGAAAACAGAATACGTTTTCCTTTTTTCTCATTGGTTATGCTATCATCAATCCCTGAGGTCTACCTTGGCTTGCAGAAGAATGGTATGTTTTAGTTGGACCTCAGCCTTTTAGGAGAGGTGTTTCAGGCATGCATCCCATATTAAAGTTAAGGAGCAAGTTAAAGTGCATCTGAACCACAGCTGTTATGTTCCTGTAGCTGTTTCTGGTGCATTTTTTTTTTGTCTGCAAACTTTTGAAAGCATACTGCAGGATCTATTCACCTATCTAGAATTTATCCTGTGATGGCATCTATAGCTACCAAGAACTAGACCAGGCTAGGGTTAACTAAAAAATGCAGGAATGTTTGGTAAGACAGACATGTGTGCAGTTCTTTCAGTATGTCCACTGCCAGTAAAGGTAGATCATGTTTAGTTTCAAGCTAAGTTGGGGTAATGCGTTGGCCTTGTAGAGTGGATGATGTGTTGCATTAACAAGTCAACAAGAAAGTTGAACAGAGGTGTAACAACACTCTAACAACTCAGAATTAAGAAAAATGTAGTGAAACCATAAAGTTGTAAGAGACCAGTAACAATGGATTGCCCAAAATTAAGGTTAAGCTCTGGCTGTAACCTTCCTATTCATCCGGCAGTATTCCCATATACCTTTCCCCTGCATTGCTTAATCCTGCTCTGTTTTGATTGCCTCTTTTATCAGTCTGTTCTACCAAATCAATAATGTCAAAGGAGTTGCAGTGGTCCTGTTAGAGATAATAGCCCAGATTTAAAAAATGTGCAAATGGCTTTGTCTGCTGCAAAGTGCTAAAACTGTATGTCAGTCCATTCTCTTTAGTGATGACTGCTCGCGCAGTACAGAATCAACATAATTTGTTAGAATTTCATCCGGAACATCACAGATGTCATCTTTTCACTTCTATGCATTTACTTTTGCCTAAACAGTGGACATTTTGTGTGTGTGTGTGTGTGTGTGTGTGTGTGTGTGTGTGTGTGTGTGTGTGTGTGTGTGTGTGTGTGTGTCTTTGTAATTTGACACAGATAAAGGACATTTTTGTGTAGAAATATTCCCATAATAAAATCTGTTTTTTATTACTACATTAGCATTCCAGGAGAGACATCATTTACCTGTAAACCTATGAATCAGGCAGGCTTTCGCTACTGCTCTTTCATGCCCAAATGTATAACTATACAGTCAGCAGTTTTGGCATGAGCTGATCTGATAAATTATGGGAGAGATTTGCAAGAGCTTAAGCAGCGGATGCCTGTTTGTTAGCATGTGTCTTATTAATGCTAGCAACACAAGGGTCAGGAGGTAAGTTTCTACTGATAACCTGTGTTTATTGTTTTGACGATTTGAGATTAAGAAACTCGTTCAGATTTCATGCAGGGAAGTACAGCCTGAGTAATTGAACGTGTCACTGGGGAGTTTGCTTGGCTAAGCTGTTCCCTATTGTGTTGACTTGTCAGAGGCTAATAATTAATGCTGAAAGAGATGCTCATTAGCATCTTCAACAATGTCTCAAAGAAGAAAAGAGCGAGCCAGTGAAGCACACCTGCTTGAGACGTATTTGACATTGGAGGGAGAGCTACTCTGTAGGTGTTACACACATAGTGCTGCCTTTTATTATGGGCATGTTTCTGCTTCAAGAATGTCACAGCAAACTGTTAACCTGAGATGTCACATGCCAACTCTATCCCTTTCCCCCATCAAGATATCTTGCACCACAGCAATTATATTTCACAGCATGACTACAATATCAGAACGATTAAATTAACTTCATTTGCAAAATTGTGTAGTAACCCCTTCACAAAAGTAATTTTACCTCCCATTTGGTAGAGTTGACTACAATTTAGTGCTTATTATTTGAATTACTAAAGATGATTTAAAAAAATCACAAATTATTTAATTCAAAATATTCCTTATTGCAGCATTAATACAGATGTATGTAACAGAGAAAAATAATTAGAAGTCATTATTGCAGAAAAGTGTAGGTGGCAATCTGGGGACATATGAAGGACCATATGGTGTTTTCTGTGCATTGCTCCCATTACGTTTTCTTTTATCTGCTACTGTGTTCTATGGATATTTCAGAAGACACTTAATAGTGATGCTACACTACACAGATTATTCTATTTATATCCATTTATATCACCTTGTAGCTATGTTAGTATGTGGTGCTTGTTTTTTTATTAATTAATAGTAGCAGGTATGGGCAGCCGTGGTGGTGCAGCAGTTAGAGTTGCCGCCTCACAGCAAGAGGTTCTCCAGTTCGATTCTTGGCTGGGGTGCCTTCTGTGTGGAGTCTGCATGTCCTCCCTGTGGTCGCGTGGGTTTCCTCCGGGTGCTCCAGTTTCCTCCCACATCCCAAAGACATGCAATAGGTGGATTGTATACTCTAAATTGGCCCTAGGTGTGAGTGTGTGCATATGTGTGCCTTCTGTGGAAGGTTGGGCGCCGGGCTGGCAACTCGACACTGTAAAACTCCACTGCCAATCATGAGCAGACAGATGATCCACTGTGGCGACCCCTAACTAGGAAAAGACAAAAGAAGAAGAAGAAGAAGAAGAAGTAGCAGATATACATATTTTTATACCAGATAACCATAATTTCTCATGTGTATATTTCTTTATGTAACACTTAGACATGGAGCACATATGTGCAAACAAGTAAACAAGAGGATGTCATAGTATAAGACAGAATTAAACCCTTGGTCTGTATTTGGCTATGGTGCATTATTGAGTTAATTTTTAGTCGTGATTTATTTATCTTTAACACGTGTACATTGTTTTTGTGCATGTAGTTACCCCAGTACAGTAAGACTTTACAAATGGTCATGTATAGATCTGTAAGCCGTTTGACTGAATAGGCTTAAATGCATGTCAGCTGACATGGGTATCACTATGGAGACCCAATAACAACAGCTTTCACCGTGTTACTTTATTTCAGTATCGTATTACAATAGTGTCTGGTGGTTGCCAAACTCCACTTCCTGTTGTCATTCCAGTTTATACATGTCAATAACAACTCCTGTGTGCTACAAACATGTATCAAAGACTAGGTGCACATTATGAACACAAGTTGCATATGTAAAAGATCACTCCTCATAGTGTAACTTGCTAACTACAGCTGAGTAAAAAATATGATGCTCACACACTTCCAGAACACAGCCCTCTTTTAAGTTGTCACCATTTCCTTGCCTCAAATTTGAAACAATTGCCAGCTAAATGACACCTCCATTTACCTCAGTCTGGGCATGATTATTCAGAACAGTAAGCGGTAAGTGCAGCACACTATGTATGTGACATTGCATCATAATAGTTACTGAAGCAATACAGGCAGCAGTCTGGTGTGCATACTGCAGTCCATTAGATAAGGAAAGAACAAACTAGTGCAAAAGTATACACTGGAATATTGTACTACTAGTAAAAACAGTACAGTGCTATGGAAAAACAAAAAAAACCTCTGAACTGACTGCAGTACAAAATTTAGGATAATGTTGTATGCAGAATGCTGGTGTGGGATAGTCTGATAACAGTGCAGTAAGTAAAGTTCAGATATTTTAGAATAAATCGACCCATCCATCCTCAACCCCTTTTTCCCATTTTGCACATGGGGTTGTGGTGTCACTTCAACAGTGACAATCATCTGGAGCCAAGGTTTACACTGCGAGGTGGCTAGCCCTGCTGTGGTAGTTCATCCAAACCACTCACTTGCACACACACTCACACCTACGGCCTATTTAGAGTGTCCAGTCCACCTAATGCATGTCTTTGGAATGTGGGAGGAAACCAGCACACCCAGAGGAAACCCACTTGACTGCAGTTAGGACGTGCAGACTCCACACAGAAGGCACCCCAGCCGAGAATCGAAAAGAGAACTTCTTGCTGTGATATGACATATTAAATGTAAATTAAACATACTAGAGTGTGATGTCTAGACTGTAATATGAGTTAATGCAGTGGGAAAATATGTTCATTTGTACATGTTCTACATGCTAAAAAGTCAGCTGACTGTGAAAGTGTGTGTGTGTGTGTGTGTGTGTGTGTGTGTGTGTGTGTGTGTGTGTGTGTGTGTGTGTGTGAGTGTGTGTGTGTGTGTGTGTGTGTGTGTGTGTGTGTGTGTGTGTGTGTGTGTGTGTGTGTGTGTGTGTGTGTGCATATGTGCGTGAGTGTATGTGTGTGTGACTGTCGGTCTGTGCATCATGTGTATGTATGTGTATGGTTGTCTCTTTGTATGTATATGGCTGTCGGTGTGTACATGCCCATGGACATGTGTGTATTTTAGATTAAATTTCTAGTTGTTAAGCAGGCAAGTGAACTGGTATTTGTCAGATGCCTTTCAGCCCAAACCAGAGCCAAAAGAATAAGGGAAAAATCTTATGTATGAAGGTTTAGAACAACCTTTCCAGGATAAATTATGACTTAATAATTTCATATTGATCTAAATAAATGTATATGCATGTGTAAGTATATATATATATATATACATATATATATATATATATATATATATATATATATATATATATATATATATGGATCTACTTCAGTAGATCGGACTTTTACAAGTTCGAACCACATATGGCTGAGACCATATGTTCGTACTCGTAAAAGTTCGAACTCTGAAATAAAAACACATAAAACAAAAAAACACAAAACTAAACATCTATAGCAGGGACCCCCCACAACCCCTTATTTAAATATACCAACTCCAAGATCGCACTTCATTGTGGAAATGGAAATTCTTCCCTTTCTGCTCTGTACTGAGATCTCCATTTAGTCCGATCGAAGTTCGAACATATGGTCTCGGCCATATGTGGTTCAAACTTGCAAACGTTCGATCGACTGAAAGGCACCCAAATATATATGTATAGATATATATATATATATATATATATATATATATATGGGTACCTATTACGTGATCGACAAGTCAAAACAGCGACACTCACATGTTCGACTCCACATCATCGACACTTCATAACATCGACATTTCAGGTAAGCGATCTTCCCCCTCACAGGACCCATGGTAGCACTCGTTTCACTATTAAGAAGGTAAGGACAACGCTGTCAGAGTACATTTTGAAGACTGACGTAAACCTTGTGCGTTAAAAGACAGAATCGAGTGCTACCATGGGTCCTGTGAGGGGGAAGATCGCTTACCTGAAACGTCGATGTTATGAAGTGTCGATGATGAGTCGAATGAGTGTCGCTGTTTTGACTTGTCGATCAAGTAATAGGTACCCATATATATATATATATATATATATATATATATATATAGATAGATAGATATATGAAATTATTTAGTCATCTTCCGTCCTAGAGAATGTAGGGAAGAAGGAATAGAGAGAGAAACAGATATGGTGGACTTTCATTTCAAATGCTGGCTTTGTGCCATTGTTGTCAGTTCTTAATTAAGAAAATTCAGTTAGCCTAAGGCATTGAGATAAATGCTTTCATAAAGTACAGGACATTGATATACTTACAAAAATGTCAAAGTTACAAATTAATATTAGGGGAAAAGTTAGGGAAGATAAAGTTCTGTCTTGTCATTACTGTACTATCTAGTCAAATTTTCAGATTTTTAAAAGCAAATTAAAAAAAGCTGTCTCTGAAGGTAGAAGTTAAGTAAGAAATGAGTAGCTTTTTTCCTCTGGAAGTATACAGTGTATAACAAAGTATTACAGATGTATGTTGGATTGAGCTGCATAAACTGCAAAAAGGGAGGCAGTGGAATAGTGCATCATGGTCTGGTACCTGACTTTGTTTCAGGTGTGTGTGTGTGTGTGTGTGTGTGTGTGTGTGTGTGTGTGTGTGTGTGTGTGTGTGTGAGTGTGTGTGTGTGTGTGTGTGTGTGTGTGTGTGTGTGTGTGTGTGTCCGTGCATGTATGTGTGTATGCAGAGGGGAGGGAGATTGTAGATTAATGGAACAGTAAAGAACATTTGTCAAGGCACAGTAGTACATTGAGTAGGATTATCACGTCATAGCAAGAGATTGTCTAGTTTGATTTTTAGCTAGGCATATATTGTATGGAGTCCGTATTGTCCTCCTTGAGTTTGTTGGGGGTTTTCTCATGGTATGCCTGTTTCATGTCGCATCGCAAAGCCATACATTAGTAGATCAGTGGCTCTAAATTGTCCACAGGTGTGTTAATGTGTGTGTGTGTGTGTGTGTGTGTGTGTGTGTGTGTGTGTGTGTGTGTGTGTGTGTGTGTGTGTGTGTGTGTTCAGTATTTGTGTGTGATGGGGAAGACAGGTCTGACTATCAATTTCTGTTCCCTACTTTCCCAGTAAATTCTGTGGATGATGTTGGGTGTTCATGGGGTTGGTATAGGTGTCAGATGTGACTCAACAGCACTGGATGGATGTAAAGGAAATAAAGTTTTGAAACCTCAGTTACAGTTTTATTAGCCATGTGAATTGCATGAAAATGAGGGAAGGAGTTTTTGCTGATAAATGATTTTGACTCGCCTTGTGGCAGTGGATGAGTTAATGATCTGTGAATTAGCAAAAATCTGCAAACCAGAGTTTGATTCATATAGACTCCTGAGCTGTATATTGTGTGACTGCAACCAAGTCATTTAATTAAATAACAGTTTAAAGAGGTGTGTGTACCTAGTAGTTCTTACCTTATACATGCATTAAAATAAATAAAATACATTTTGTGAGTTATGCTTTTTAAAGTGTTCTGGTCATCCTTTTTTTCTGACAGAATTATATTTTCCTTAGCTAGCATTTTGCCTTATGTTTTCTTTTTTAACTTGTGTCAGCTACATCTCCTTCCTTGGGTAATATTAATGGTTGGTAAAAAATTATCTGCACTTTGAGAGGAGTGCGTTACATCTGTGTACATATAATGGAGAAAGATTCACAAATGTGTCCTACATTATGCAACTGACCTTGAACAAGGTATAACCTTAAAAATGGCAGAGGATGTCTTTTGTTAAACCACCAGTTCAGAAGAAGAATTCCTTTTATATTTCTGGTGTCCAAAAGTCAAATACTTTTTCAGGAGCCTTGAGCTGACCAAATGGGAAGATTGAGCAGTTTTGCTGTCTTTCCTCTGGGAGTGGGCAGGGGTGATAATTATTTCAGTGGTACATCCCGGCCCAAGACTAGAGGCCCTTTTCTGGCAATGCCTGAAAATATTGAAATGACTACAGATCGAGTAGTTGACTAAGGGCCAGTCTTGAAAGCTTTGTGTCTTTATTCTGTTTTATAAAGGTGTAGTCATTTGGTAGCTTGGTGTCTACTTCTTTGCTCTTTTTGTAGAACTTTGTTGCCATTGGCTGCTGCATTTTATTTGTTTTTCTGATTTGGCACTACAACACTCAGCCAGGGGATGGGATCCAGGCAGAAGTTCACAGCAATAGCATTTGACACTGAAACAAATGATTATAAAATCAAGAGTAGTGAAATGTGTATACCAAAGCTGAGATTGGGGTTTCATGAAGAATTCCCTTTACTCCAAGGTATAGCATTTTCAACTTTGCACACATGCAGCTGGGATTGGGAGAGTCCTGGGGAATCCGCTTGCAGAAAACCTTTTTGAGTGCTTTGACTTTCACTTTTTAATAGGAGTTGTACTTTTCTTTATCACACTTTTCAGTGTTGATAATTATTTCCTTGAATTTCTGTCATGGAGCCTGTATGTTACACAACATTGCAGCAAAGTTTTAATGGCTTACTGATTACAAGAAATGGTGCTGGAGAACTTCAATCTCATGAGCAAATATTAGCAAATTATGCTTATGATTTGGTAACATACCTATTTCTGTAAGAAACAAAATACAAACGTGCATGTTTGTTGTGAACTATGTATAAAAGCAATTGCATTAGGGAGGCTGTGATATTATAATATTAATAAAGTAACAACTTGAAGCCAAAACATGAATTGTATCTGTATTGTGTGTTTAAAATGCAGCACTTACTTGCCTAAGTTTCTTTTTCACACATTCTTTTCGAATGGATTGCCAATGCAGTGCCCTTTCATGAGGGTGCCCATGTTTTTGGCCATGAAAAAGTAAAATAAATACAGTGATCACAGTAATGTAGTTCCGATTCTTTCACTCAGACACATGCATGATGCCTAAAATGAGCCATATCCATAATTATTTAACAGTGATTATGTAGCTGTGCTTTGCTTTCACACATAGCAATTCTCTCAAAAAAGATGGCCACTTTCCATGCACACCTTTGATGTCTTGATTGCAAAGAAATTCAAAGACATAATACTACATTGATGTATTTCACCATGTTGCTCACAAACACATACACTACTTCCTAATCAGACTGTGTCATTAATCATTCAGCTGTGATCTTACAGATGTACTGTGTTTTTATAGAGGCTTCTTCCAAATTTAATGATAACCACCTTCTCCGTTCCCCTCTAATGTTAGCTTGTGATGAAAGTGAAAGAAAGAATGGCCACAGTAATGTATTTCAGCTTGTTGCTCTTAGGTATGTATTTACTCCTCCACTCCAGACAAGACATGTCAGTGGTGATTTTACTGTGATTATATGTCTCTGTTTTCATTCAGTGTTTCCATGCAACCATTGGTGATCACCTGCAATCCGTAATCATGAAAAAGTTAAAGAATGTAACCTAGAATGACTGGAATTCATGCATCTTTTAAATTTATTCAACTGCATATTTTTATCGTGTTTTACTTTTCCAAATAGGACGCTTTAATATGACCACATTTCTCACATGTAAAACATGCTTTGGGCTGCCCGGTAATGCACATTTAATATGTGCTGTTACTCACATGCAGTTGATTTTCCAAACATCTTAAATAATAATGTTCCATAAATGGTAAATCATTTCAACATGCTGCTGTCATTCACTGCCACCCTAACCCAAAATCACCATATTAAACACCGAACTAAAAACAATTTTGCTGTTTGTAGTGCTTACTGTAATCACTGCCCACTGGTGTCCTGTCTATACTTGTAAAAATACCAGCAAAAGAAGCACTGCCTGAGGATTATATGCATCTTCTGCTATTGATATCATGTGTAAGCATTGAGGTTATTTGGTGTCAGCAACTGTCTGTAGTACATACTTCATATAGTAATGGAACATGGATTGGCTAGCCATATAGCTGTGTCCCACTTCTGTGCAAGTGGAAGAGAATTAAAAATGAATTTGTTCTTTGGGTACCTGCTTTTTCCTAGTAAAGGTCATGCTGGTGCATGCAGCTAACCCTGTACCTTTGAGTAGGATGACATGGTTTATTTATAATTGGTGACTGAATGATTGAAAATGGTCCCATGGCTTGCATTAGGTGGGTTTGTGGGGTAAGGGTTTGAGATAAATGCTTTATAAGATGTACATCTTTTTAGGACAGCCTTTTCCAGATTAAATTATATACATATTATATTTGGACAATCAATAGGCTAGGCAGCAGAAAGTATGAAGAAACATAACACCTGTTGATGTTTCTCTGCAGTATGGCTTTTAACTGCCCATATAATTGCCGACCAAATTAAATGAATGTCAAGACGCCAGTGATAACATTTCCTTTCACATGCCTGTAAAAAAAAACAGTTGTTACATGCATGGTGCTAAATAGTTTCTCAGTAAGAGAAAGCAGAAAGTCAAGCAGGATGTCACTTGATATCTGATACAGCAGTAGCAGCAAACCCCTTCATTACATTTATTTTTGCATTAACCAGCCTGTAGGAGTGTAGTATTAAAATGAAACTGATTGTAGTATATTGAAATTCCTTTATAAATAAAGAGGAAATATGAACTCTCACATAGTTTTAAAGGTGACCATTCTGTAAGTAAACAAGTAATTTTTTCCCTGAGATATTACATTAAAGTATTTTTGGCCAAAATGGTAAAATAGTTTCATACAACCTTTGTTCAATTATCAAATTATCAACTGAAATGCCAGCAACAGTTAGTAAGCAAATGAGATTCATGCAAGCCAGTTATGTATCCTAAAATCGTTGTAGAAAATTGTGCAGTATTTGTTTCCATTGATGAATGCTCAGAGTTGAGCAAGTCCGAGGCCCTACCAGTATTAATGAATACAAGACATGTCCAGCCTCAATACTGTTCAATAGCTTCACAAGTTTGTTGTTGTTGTTTGTCTTTCGGCTTTTCCCGGTTAGTGGAACTCCGGTCCGCTAATGATTGGCAGTAGAGTTTTACAGTGTCGAGGTGCCAGCTCGATGCCCAACCTTCAACGAAGGTACACCCATTCACACACAAGCAATGCAATTCTTTAGCCATTTTCAGTGCTAATATTTGCAGTCACGTTACCCAGAAAATAAATTGAGTATGTTCTTCAATGCAGAATTTCTTAAAGCTCCCCATTACTGATTATTACATGAACCAAAACTGAAACCTTTCCCAGTCTGGTTTGTTTTGCACTTATGAAAACGTAGCATAGATTTTTCATGAGGACAAGTGGTTAAGGAGTTTAACCTCCCAGACCCACATTACTGCCCTAATAGTTGCAATTCAGATATCCAGTTTAAGAGCCTGTTAAGAAGTGTCATCTTATGCGTTTCTTGTATTGGTGAACATTAAAACATTTGATGGCCTGATTGATTTTTTGGCTTGACTGCCCAGGAAGGTCTTGCACCAATGACATCCATGCCACACTACCATCTAAAGACAGAAGGAGAGAAGACACCTCATCACGGAAGAACGATGGTTGCACTTTATTTTCCTTTGTAATTACACTGATGACTTAGCAGAAATTTTGCCTGTTAGTAGTACTTGTTTCCAGAATATTCTTGCAGCATTAAAACCTACCATTGTGAGTAATGTAAGTTGTTCAAGTAATGTTTTACTTTTGCAGTTCATTTGTCTAGTTAGTAGAATGTGCCAGCAGGAAGTCTAATGTAGCTGGTACATGAATTCAGCAGGTGGAGTTGGAAAAGGGACCCAGATGAGGAGTTCTTCTTCAGCTCTGTTCTTTATTTCCATAAAGGAACCAACTTGTGTTAGAAAAATAAGCATTAAATCTAGAAATTAATGCAAATGAAACTTTCTTTTGACAAGCCTGATATAGCTTCCTCCGATATTCTGACATTTTCCCTAGTTCTACAATGTAACTGAAGAAAATTAGATGTGAATATAGTAACCAGCATGAGGTAGAGCAGTTTAAACCCTGGATTGGAAAGTCCTTTAACTTTATGTAGTTATTTACTGTTTGTTAACCAGATGAGTGAGCTGGTCCAAAAAACCTTTACAGTCACAACCTAGGCCTGAGGCCATAGTACAGAAAATTTAACATGGCAGTTACACAGACAGACACTTGTTTGTGCAATTTTGAATGCATACCATCGGATATGAGTAGAAATCACATTCAGAGTTGAAATACTTAAGCTGAATTGAGAATGTCAGGATTAAACAGACATTACATTAATATGAAGCTCACTGATTGCTGAATATGTTCAATTTAACAGACATGTTAGGACAGAAATTGAATAACATAGATCACATTGACAGCTAAGAATAAACATTGTGGTAAGAGCACTTCTGTTAAAGTATGTCATATACACTGGATTATAATATTGGTTATACTTAAGTCACTGCATTAAGTCACAGTATGAGTTACAGTTTAGGATTTTACATTTTAGTTCGGTATAATAGTAATAGTATGAGTTACATTTTAGAAGTATTTAGTTTAGTGTGTGTTTATCAGGAATTTAAGTTTGCAAAATGAAATCAGCATAGCAGACAGATCACTTCACTGTGAAATATGTTTAGGAGAGAGGCTGACAATGTAAAGGACTGCTGGTAATTTCATCATTTTTATGTGTGTGTGTGTGTGTGTGTGTGTGTGTGTGTGTGTGTGTGTGTGTGTGTGTGTGTGTCTGTGCATGCATGTCTATCTGTCTGTCTGCCTGCATGTTAGTGTGTGATGGTACCTGTGAAGTGACAAGCGGCCTTCATGCAGTAAATACTGCCATACTTAGGATTTCAGACTTGGACATTTTTATTTATTTATTTCATTTCTTTAACTGGAGCAGAACGCTGATCCATGTGGGCCTATCTCTGGTTCAAGTTGGGAAAATGAATAGAGAGATATCAAGCAGGTATGTATAATTAATAGTCCCAAGTTTACAAAAAAGGCAGCATAGTGGAAATCCAACAGCATGGTGACCATGTAGTTTAATCATCATTATCATCATCAAACAGCCTTTTCCAATTTTCTATATGGAGTTGAGGTATAACTGCTGACATGTTACCTGTTTCACATGTCTTCTTCAGTGGTTAATCCAAACAAACAAATCCAAACTGCAACTCAGGAAACAAACGATGGCTCAAGGACACAAAGTTTCCAAAGTGAAAAAAAGTAAAAACAGGTTTATTACTTTGCAACTAAACAGTATGATACAAAAATAAACGGTTAAGTGCTTTTCGTCTTAATTTAGAAGACTTCTTTAGACCTTTGCTGGATGCTGTAATTGATTCTTGCTTTCATCCTCTCTGCCCCAAACCTTCTTCATTAAATTGCCTTCTGCTTTCCTGCACATGTGCAAAAATTACCATAATCTGTTCTGTTTGACATTCTCTGCAGTTGGAGCTGCTTTCTTATAGTGTTACTTTGCTAATTGGCTTTACAATGGAACAACATAATAAAGTATAATCAGTAATAATGCTTTGACAAAAAATGCAGCAAGCTGCATGGTTAGAATTTCCAGATTCATAGTGATATAAAAGTGTCCAGACAGTTGAATTGCTGTGATAGGACTGGCGAAGTAAGAAAACGGAAGGCCTGCCTTAAAAGGTGTCCATACCTGCAAGGAATATGTTGTTAATAGTGTATCTTTTCCACAGTATGAGTGCATCATGCTTCCTGCTTATTATTTTCTAATCTGTCACACTCCAAAATGGCCCGATTGGGGTGATCTAGCAGTTTAATTTTGCATTCATGTTTTTCATCTCCCTATTGCCATTTTGAAGGAATACAGTGCAACGGGAACACTTTGTTCCATTTAAGTGTTCTTCCTATGTCTTCTTTGTGTAGCAAGACAATCAGTTTTTCTTGCACAATGGCATCCTTTGACTTTTGTTAGTAGTTTTCTGTGTTAAAAAAATTTCAATTACACTGAAAGTTTAGGTTTAAATGAGTAACTTATTTAGTGCTACTTTCAGACTCAGAACTGTAGTCTGAGCCATCATTTCTATTTGAGATGTTAAAGTCAACATCCGTGACTAAAGCATAAGACAACACTGCAGTCACCACTTAAGTTTAAAGTTTTTCTTCCTTCAAAGTGACCTGCCTAATTTATTTTCTCAAGGCATAAAAGTCTGAGAACTAGCTAGCCTTCCTAGCCTACATGAAGTTGCATATAAAATTCAGATACCAGAAGGAAAGTCATGTAATATTTAACACTAAGTCAGACTGCTGTATAGGGATACAACACTGGACAAAAATCAGTAAGTGTACAATACAAATAGTGTTTTTTTTTTTCTTCTCTTTTTTTATCACTATTGGGGATGGATTAATGAGAAGGATGGCCTTTAATAAAACTGCCACAGCCTGTTGCTCTTTTGTAAAGCCTGAATGACTTGAGTATGGTGACATCACTAGCAAAGGAAGGATTTGTGTTTAGAAATTCACAGCTTGTGAGTTTTTAACCATTTGGCTACACTGCTGTTCCTAATGAGAAAACTTTAAGTGCAAGCTGTGTGAATCCGTGAGATCTATTCATTCTTTAATCATTACTTGTGTCACAGCCAGCAGCAACTGTATGAGTCTTCTGCTGATAAATGCAAATGTGATTTAAGTTTTTGTTTCCCTACTGCTGGCATTTGGAAAGAAAGTGTGCCCTCTGAGGATTAAATTATATATAATAATATATTTTTGATTAATTCAAAATTTGATTTTCTGCAAAACTATAAGGCAAGGTAGGATCCCTCTCAAACTGTAACGCAAGAAAATGGTATTTGAGAATAATATTTTGGAAAATTGTCTAAGGGCAAAAGAGGATTAAATGTCGGTTCTAAAATTTACTTAAATATTTAACTTCTTTCTTTCTTCACATTTACTATAGTAAGGAAGACGCATATAAAAAGTAGAGATATCAAGATAGGAAGAGGATTCTGATTAGGTCTCTTATCATATCCAGTTTGTTATGTGTTTGAGACATTTTGCCTTGCTGTTGGATTTGAATGTATGTTGAGGACATGTAACATGTTAGTTATGATCAAAGTGTCCTGATCATAATTTTTTAGTATATGGAATTTTAGCTGTCGTGATGTACTTGTGCTTACAGAAAAGAATGCTAGGAGTGTGAAATGTTTTACAGCCTTGAAAGGTACAACATACTTGGCACTGCCACACATGCAGTCAGCAGCACTGAAAGGTTAAACACGTCACCCAACCACACTTTTCACTTTTGTTATTTATGTGGCAGTAAGAAATATATTGCAGCTTTTAAAGCATCCAATTCACTGTCAACACTCTTCTTTGAAGGCTGCTGTGTGCATGGCAGCTAAAGATCCAATTATAACAGATTACATAATAAAAGCTGTTATGCACCTGTGAAACCTGTTATGATTGGGTGTCATGACAGAGAAATGCATTTCTAACTTATACTTTTGCCACTTTTGGAAAATTATCAAAGTTTTCTGTGCACTACAGTAAAATTGAAAAGCAATGTGGACAGCTAGCTTTGCATCATAAATGCACATAACAGTGATTGCAAGTTTTTAAGTGCGCGTTTTTGGAAAATTTGCTTTCTTTTCTGGACTACAAGCATATAATATAGGTGTAGGTTTTATATATAATTGATTTGTCTGCATTGTATGTTGTTCAATATTTTGGCTTGTATGCTTGTATCATTGACAAACACAGGGTTAAGCTATACTCTACTGTAGGATAAGTCCTTTATTGCTATGAGTCATGTCTCTATTTCCATTTCATGTAATTATTTTGGAAAGTTTTAAAGTAGCATGACAGCATCTGACTGTGCCCCAGATAACCATTTTGTTAGTAGCCCAAGTGCTGGATTAGGTGTCTGGGGCAAGCAGCTAATGCAAACATAACCATTCTTGGGGGAGGTGGGATGTTCCAATATGCCACAGTGGTGGCCTCTATGGTGAAGTGAGAGTGCAGAGTACAACACCCTGGGGTTATATACTTACTTCTGCCAAATATTAATATGTAGCCTTCCGAGGGGGCATTTGTAAGAGTATGCATGATGCTGTGGAGGCTGAAGGTATATCAGGCCCTTACATCGGTGGGCATGCATGACAGTGTAGCCAGCTGGTCAGAAGGTAGACAGCTAACTGGAGAAACCTTGATTATGGCCTGGATGATGAAATCCCATGATGTGTTTGTGCGCTAAGGTGAATGAATGAGCTGATGGTCAAGACAGGAGTAATGATTGGCAGGCGACAGGAATAAAAAGTATACAAAAAAAACACATTGGTAGGTTTTAAGGTGTGGCCATTTGAAATTTATTGTGCAACTAATGTGGCAGGCATATGCACTCTCAGTTTCCTTTGACGCGATAGAGTTCATATAATCATATGTAGCCAGTGAACTTACATTATTATATCCAAATAAAGCCGCTGAGTTTACAACTAAGCAGATACAGAAGAAATGCACACACCTGCAAAAGGCAAAGGGTCTGACTCGGAGAGGAGTAGTGAATATTAAACTCAACAGTAGTAACTCTATTACTGTTTAGGAGGAGCCTGATTGCGAAATGTGTCTAACTAGAGGGATCATACCACTGTAAACGAAGGGCATTTATACAGAATTGTGGGCTGTATTAAGCCTGAGCCACTGTACCCTCTTGAGTTGTGTTGTTCAGGTGTAGCATACAGTATGATGGTACTGTACTTGGTCATACCAGGCCTTGCTCCTTGAGGGAGAGAAATTCTTGGGCAGTATGCCAGCTTAGTGATAAGGGCTGCATGTACTCCACTTTCTTTACACTTTCCATAAAAAAAAAAAAAATGTGACTACAATACATTGTCCATAGTTCCCTTTCCCTTTGAGACCGGCAGTTTAAAAGTAAAAAGAAATGCGAGTAAATCGTGATATAGTTGCCTGATCACAGATTTACAGTGCCAAAAAAATAGCAATCAGAGAATCACTGAAGCAAACAAACAAAATCTCTCAACTAATAGGGAAATACAACACTGTAGGAAACTGCCCTCTCCTGTTACCTAAGCACATGGAAGCCTGTGTCTCCATGCCCCATGCTTGAAAAGATAATCAGTTATGGTCAAACCCACATCATTCAAGGAAGATCTTCATCCATAAAACAGCACATAATTCTTCTGATTCATTGGCTCAAAAAAAAAATCATTTCCTAAATCCAGCTTTCCACAACTGCATGTATCCCTGTTCAGGCACCCTGATCCCCAATGTATCCTCTTTGTTATTCAAACATGTACACATATATGTGTACCATATGCATGCTTGTATGTCATGACTTTATCGAAATCTCAGATTATTGAATCCCATTTTGTCAGTATTCAGAATATCAAACCTGACATCCCTGAAGCAGCAGAACAATGAAGATCTTTCCAGGGTAAGTGACATGTTGTATAAGACAGTGAACTTTGCCCTTTTCCCAACTGAAGTGTGAGCTTGGAGTTGGTATATTTAGTTAGGTGTGTGGGGGGGGGGTGTAGCCCCCTACCTGGGTGGGTTAGGGATGGTGCGGTTTGTCTTTTTTGGGGGAGGGGTAACTGGTTACTTACCCTGGGTGGATCTTCATTGTTCCTCTTGTTTGATGATGTGGGATTTTGATGTTTTCAGTGCCAACAAACTGGGATTTGATAATATGGGATTTCGACAAACTGAGGTAAATCCATGTATATATATATATATATATATATATGTATATGTATATATAGATATATATATATATATATATATATATATATATATATATATAAATATGTTTGTGTGTGTGTATGTGTGTATGTATGCGTGCAGTATATATTTTACATATATACATATGGGTCCGGCTGATAATGGAGAACACTGGACTGCACTGATGTTTTTATGTAGTTCTCAGAATGTTACTGCAGTTGTGTAACATCTAGGAGCTGCTGCATATCATCTCGGCCACAGGTGTCAACTTTGCTCAATAAACAGGGGCAAAGCTGAAACTAATAGGTAGAAAACTCATTACTGTTAGTCATACCTCTCAAGTCTACTTCATTAATGCTCCTAATTTTGAGTCCTAAAAAGTCAATGTTCCTCACTGTTCCACATTTGAAGGGCATGTTAAGCATTCAGTGTTAAGAATTTTTCTAATTTATGTCACAAACAGCCAAGAGATATGTTCAGCAATAATGAAAATATTTTACCTTTATCATCTTTAGTGGTAGTAACAGTTTCAGGTGATAACGGAGAGCAGTGGGCTTTGTTTAACCACATCACTCGGTATTCCGGATTTGCACTTACATGTGGTCCAGTGTTCTCCATTTTTGCCTGGGTGTACGTCATTTGATTGAAAATGAATAAATATATATATATATATATATATATATATATATATATATATATATAAATATATATATATATATATATAGAGAGAGAGAGAGAGAGAAAAAGAGTCTACTCTGTTTCATTGAAAGTTAATTTCACTGAATTTGAATTCACCCTGACCAAATCGGTGAAAGCTCAAATTACTGAAAACTCATTCCACCGAATCTCATTTCACTAAAGTGAAGTACTAGCACTGTGTAGAGTACTGTAAGGCAAGTAAAGGGTATATGCCCTTTTCCCTACTGTAGTGTGATCCTGGCGTTAGTATATATAGTTGGGTGGGGGCACAGCCCCCCACCTATTTGGTTTTATATTATATTTCACCGACATAGACATGCATACTTACAACACCAATGACTGACTCTTTCCAGAAGACAATATATACCCAAACTAAGTGGGGGGCTGTACCCTCCACCCCCCAGCTATATATACTAACTCCAGGATCGCACTACAGTGGGGAAAAAGGCATATACCTTTTACTTGTGTTACAGTACTCTACACAGTGCCAGTACTTCACTTCAGTGAAATGAGATTCGGTGAAATGAATTTTCAGTAATTTGAGGTTTCAGTGATTTGGTCAGGGTGATTTGAAATTCAGTGAAATGAGCTTTCAATGAAACAAAGCAGACCCATATATGTATGTATATATATATATATATATATATATATATATATATATATATATATATATATATATGTATGTATATATATATATATATATATATATATATATATATATATATATATATAGATATAGATATATATATATATACAAAATCTCACACATCTAAGCTCAGGTTGATAGGTAACAGAGTCATCATCTGTCTTCATTTCTCCCTGCTATCAAAAGCATAATGACTGAGCATGTAAATAATGCCCTCTGAGTGCGTGTGTGTGTGTGTGTGTGTGTGTGTGTGTGTGTGTGTATGTGTGTGTGTGTGTGTGTGTGTGCTTGTGTACACTTGCAAGTTCATTAGATATCCACCAGATGCCAAATGTGAATGTGAAGTAAGGCCAGTTCTACTTGCTGGTACATTACGTTGTTTCACTGGGGTCTAGACAAAGTACAGTCATGCTATTGATGACCAGTTTAATGACTCTAAACACATTTATTATTAGTGAGCTGTATACCATAAGATATTAGTTCACAACCCATTTCACTCAGTAACTACACAGAAAATAATGTCAGTATTGTAGTGAGCCCATCTTGTGGTCGTTAAAATATCTTGGTGAAGTAAGTGTCCCCTGGGGTCTCGGTACTTGATCAAATGTACGGCTTCAGCTGACTTATTTTGAAGATGCACTGTAGGATACACTGCAGTAACATTGTGTCTTACTCGTATAAATAGCATCTTGCTCTTGAGATTATGTCATTGATGGGAAGCCACATGTATTTAGTTTTATTTGTTTGTTTGCTGTTTTTCATTTGAGTAGTCCCATAAGACCAGGAATAACAGAGTAAACGAAGAGCAGAAGTGGAAACAGATACAGGATGCAATTACTGATCAAATTCTTGAGTTCAATTCTTCATGCTTTCCAACTTACTAAGTATGTTCTTTCTGCAGCGTAAAAAAAATCTAGACAGCAAACAGAAATCTACAAAGCATCATATTTTGCACTGCAATGCAATTGGGTATTAAGAATGTTGTGTTAAAAATACTTGTGTTTATTCTACTGAAAAGATTTATAGAATTCACTAATAATCTAAATGCTCAGATTTCTTGTGATTATAGAAATTAAACATTACTGTATTTGTTGGCTTACTCCCTAATTTTTTATTATGGTTTCTAGTTTACATGCACTTTTTGGGAAGTACACAGGTTCTACTTTTGGTGCAGTTTTACTATCAGAATTTAAAGAGAGAGGTTACTTCTTTTACTGTCTAAGCTCTTCAAAACTGATTAAACCTTTTTCTAGTAGCATATCATGAGATATGGAAAGTTCCTTAGCTCTTTAGGCTAAGCATCAGTTTTCAAATTTGGATTTATTGTAACTCTGAAGGGATGTCTTATTTTTCTGTCCCTTAAGAGCTGAGTAAGGGAGATGTCAGACTAATTTTACTTTTGTTGTGTGGTTTTCTTATAATGAGCTCTGCATTGGATATGGTTTCCTAGTTTCCACATCCAAGTTTTATACTGATACTTTTAATTGGTTAGTTCCTGCTGAACCAATGGTCCTTTTCAGGGATACTGGATAAAAACATTTAGATTACGTTGCTGTGGTTTTCATGATAGGTACTGCCTGTGTGACAAAGGTTGTAACAAGTAAAAAGGCAAGACACAAGAAGCAACATGTGTGCATCACACAAGTCTTTTATCAGCACTGACAGGTGTAGAACTGTGGAAATTTACCACACAGATAACATCTATAAAGTAACAGAAGTATCAGGTGGATGGATACAAGGAGCATTGTGGGTAAGATAAGCTGGGCTGAGTGGCTAGTAGAGACAAGTTTAGCTGATCAAAGCTAGCAAGGACAGAGTGAAAGAGAAGATATGCAGCTAGAGATATTGGAAATGGTTGGGACCGGTGTATAGGGTGGCTGCGGTGGTGCAGCAGTTAGCGTTGCTGCCTCACAGCAAGAGGTTCTCCGGTTCAATCCTCGGCTGGGGTGCCTTCTGTGTGGAGTCTGCATGTCCTCCCTGTGGTTGCATGGGTTTTCTCCAGGTGTTCCGGTTTCCTCCCACATCCCAAAGACATGCTGTAGGTGGATTGGACACTCTAAATTGGCCCTAGGTGTGAGTGTGTGCGTGTGTGTGCCTTCTGTGGAAGGTTGGGTGCCGGCCTGGCAACTCGACACCATAAAAACTCCACTGCCAATCATGAGTGGACTGGTGATCTGCTGTGGCGACCCCTAACCGGGAAAAGCCAAAAGAAGAAGAAGTTGGAACCGGTGTATAATACATTAGAAGATATATACTGCATTATTAATTATTATTATTAGTAGTAGTAATATGTTTTAGAAGAGGAAGGAAATTCCGTGCGAAAGAAATAATATGGTATCAGCAAGTGTGCACATTTCTTTCCAAAATAATTTTTTCATTTTTTTTTATTATCCTTTCAGGTAGGTACCTTCACACAGTAGAGGAAAGTAAGTTCAAGAAAATGGGTTTTCAGATGCTATAGACCTTATTCCACTACTTGAGAGTTAATGTAGACATTTCAGGAAATTACAATTTCGAGGGTTTGAACTTTGACATTGAGGAATTGAGAGAGAGAAAGAGAGATAGAGAGAAAGAGAAGCATTATTCCTAATGCTGTCACTGCACAGCTGCCTGCATAACTGTACTGCTCACATCTGCTGATTTTTTAGCTGCAGTAAATCTGACAATGTTCTGTGATGCTGAGTAGATTGACTTTTACAGCGTCTGTGTTTTTTACTCCCCATCCCATGTGACCATCACACCACTGCCTCACACTGACTCATTTATTCCCCATCACCTCTGGTTTCTGCATAGACTAGGATAATGAAGAGAAGACGGGGGATCACACTGTCATCTGGCAGGGTTAGGAAGCTTTTTTTTTTTCCTTTTTTTTTTGAGGGCTCCTTACATCTTCTGCCTGACATCTGAGATGCAGTATCTGGTAAGCTGAGCACCTGCACACCCGTGATCCGCAGCTAGAATGTTAGGCATTCCTTGTTGAGCTCACCACCCTCCTCCATGGCCCTCATGCAGAAGCAGTACTTTTGATATTTCTGTCAGTAGTACTCTTGAAGCCTGTATCAGCTTCACACTTCATCCCCAAGCTGCATCTTTTATCACCTGGGCCGTTAGTTTAAACTAGGATATTTGTCACATAGTCAGAGCTAAAACCCCTACACCACAGGGTCTCTAACTGCTTCTTATTTATGCTAGGTGGTTAGATGGGTTACATTTTTTTTTGCTGTTTCATTTGGTAACTCACAGATTAGTATCACACCTTCCAAGAAAGTGAATAAAGGTATGCAGTTGTGGACAGCATATGTTTTTCCTCAGATATAAATCAACTTTTATATGTTTGCAGTGAAACCAACCCAAAATTTTCTTGAATTTATTTGCATTACATGGTTAGTGCATGCAGAGCAGTTTAGCCGTTAATTCACATGCAGGTCGTTAACTGAATGTGCAACATATTCGCTTTAGTTAGTGATAGTTGATACCTGATGAATGAAGTCCTTAACATTACTGCAGTGCTTTAACTATAAAGCATAACTTTTGCATTTATCATAAGACTTTGTGTGCGAGTCAGGTTTTGAAGTCAGAATGGCCAGTTTAATGGCTTCCTTGATTATCATTGGTAGAGTATAGGGAGGGTATTACATTATAATTGTATTAGGTTCTGGGATCTTACCGCACTGCTGTCGTGTATCCTTAACAATGATCGACATCAGAAAGGCACCCATTGCCATTCCAAGAGGAGCTGCCATAGTAGTGGTCTTAGAGACTTATCATTTAGCCTTCCACATTCTCCGTGAGAGAGATTATTATCTGACCCAGATACATGTAGATTACTCATTTCACAGTGGCCCCAAACTGTCAGTTAGCCTGGAGTAATCTCATCTGTCAAAGTCCATAGGGATCCCAAGCTACTTGGCCCCATCCCATTACCCTTTATCCATCCTCATTTAGTGCTGTCTTGCGTTTTTAGTAAAAGCATTGTCTGTGCCGTATTTGGCTCTGAGCTGAGTACCCGATCCTTTCCTATATTATTCAGTGTAGGCAGTGGTATGCTTATGCTCTAGCTTAACGTTTTCATGACCTTAGCTAGAAATGGGAACTAAGCTTGTGGAATAGTATAACTGCCCTGTCTGTCAGCTCATCTGGGTGAGCTTTCCTTTTGGAGTTATGGAACTGTTTCATTTGCCTCAAATCTCTTCAACAAGACTGAGCAGAACCCACAGCAAACTTCAGCACATTTTATAAATTTCTAGATCGGCTGAAGTGACCTAAGATCCTGTACCATTCTGATGCTGTCGTTTGGTTTCACCTTTTATCACAGGTCAAAGATTAAGAGAAAAACTACTTTGTTACAATGGCGTTTATCAATCCGATCATTCCAAATAGAAAAGTAGTCTTTAAACATCACAGCAGCAGTGTTCCTGCTCAAGAGACCAATTCACTCCTTCCAAAGTGAATTGACTCACAGGATAGTCAGATTTTGAGTGTGTGTGTATGTATGTGTGTCTGTGTGTTGCTCATGTGCATGTGTGCAGGCATAGCAAATGTGTATATGTGTACATGAATGTGGGCACACGTGTGTGTGTGTGTGTGTGTGTGTGTGTGTGTGTGTGTGTGTGTGTGTGTGTGTGTGTGTGTGTGTGTGTGTGTGTGTGTGTGTGTGTGTTTGAGGGGGGCTTATCTTTTTCTGCTGCTAATTTTTGGATCCCCTGCCCATTTGTTCCTCTTGGACCCATTTGTTCCCCATCTGTAACCTTGTTGTAAATAAACTAAATAAGCTGAGAGCAGGGCTTTGAGGAACCAAACTATCATACGGCAGCAAATATGAGACTTTTTTCCATTTTCTTTCTAACCATATGCTCTCCTTTACTAGACAAGTTAAGTTGGATGTATGTTTACACATATCAGTGCTCTGACCTCAAAGAGAAGTTGATTCAGAAGCAGAAAATCCACACTGTTTTCCCAAGGAAGGAGTGCAAGCCTGTGGTCGTATGATTCTCTCCTTTCAGACCATACCTGCAGCTCCTGGGAAGCTAGATGAACATCACGTGATCAGTAACTGGTCATTCTTTAAGTTAGGTGGGTAGATGATTTGCATATTCTGCTAGGTCAGTTAGTAACTCACAGATGAGTACCCATCTTCAATGAAAGTGAATGAAGGTATGCAGTCCTTGTCAGCACATGTTTTTCCTCAGATATAAAGCAACTTTTATGTGACACAGCAGAATCAATGATCCTGTGCCAGGTGGCTATGTCTGTATGCTTTTTGATTTTTTTTTTTTGTTCCTTGTATATAGTTTAAGTTGCTGTACGGTAGAAAGAACTCTTACTCATGTAATCAGATGTACAATATACAACATACAAAATTATTTGTGTAGCATTCACTTGATTAAGTTTTAGTAATTCTCAGGAAAATCTGAGGTTTTCAGTTTTAGTGAAGGGGGCCATTTGTTCCTCCCAGGTAAGCTTTTTGGTCAATAATGACCATGCGCATTACAGTTATAGATGTTTTCCCACAGTGCTGGAATACCCTAAGAAATAAATAAGAAACTTCCAATGATAGTGGTATAAAAATAAACAAAAAAAAAATATAAACCACCAAAAAATAGTGCCTGGAACCAATGAACTGTTTTAGTTGTCCACTTTCGTATAACACAGACTTCTTCAGAACAACATTTTTGTGGCAAATAATACCAACCCTAGGAAAACCAAAGGATGAAGAGGAAATGCATATGTTGAAAGGTATAGTGAAATAAAATACAGATCTTAGGACAATGCTGGGTTTGACATTATAATCAAATGACAGCTGCTAAATAAATATCTTACTCTCCCAAGGCTGTAGCCTATAAACTTCAGAATGTAAACAGACATTCACAAATTGAAGCAGTGATATTGTATTGTACAAAGATAATCATTATTTTTACTTTATTGATTAAAAGTTGGATTATTTATGAAGTAGCAATATGAAATACTCAAAAGGAAGACAGTGCCTAAAATGTTCCAAATATCTTCATTAAGATATGCTTGGTATAGAATGAATTAGGAAATGGCCATATAGTGCAATGAAAAAGTATTTGCCCACTTCCTGATTTCTTATTTCTTTGCATGTTTGTCACACTTAAATGTTTCTGATCATCAAACAAATTTAAATATTAGACAAAAATAACACAAGTAAACACAAAATGCAGTTTTTAAGTGATGATTTTATTTATTAAGGAAAAAAAAATCCAACCCTTCATACCCCTATGTGAAAAAGTAATTGCCTCTAAACCTAATTACTGGTTGTACCAGCCTTAGCAGAAATAACTGCAATCAAGTGTTTGTGATAACTGGCAATGAGTCTTTCACATCGCTGTTGAGAAATTTTGGCCCACTTGTCTTTGCAGAATTGTTTTAATTCAGCCATATTGGAGGGTTTCCGAGCATGAACCGGCTTTTTAAGGTCATGCCACAGCATCTCAATTGGAGTCAAGTCCAGACTTTGACTAGGCCACTCCAAAACCTTCATTTTGTTTTTTTAAGTCATTCAGAGATGGACTTGCTGGTGTGTTTTGGATCATTTTCCTACTGCAGACCCCAAGTGCGCTTCATCTTGAGGTCATGAACTGATGGCCGGACATTCTCCTTCAGGATTTTTTGGTAGAGAGCAGAATTCATGGTTCCATCAATCACAGCAAGTTGTCCAGGTCCAGAAGCAGCAAAGCAGCCTCAGACCATCACACTACCACCACCATGTTTGATTGTTGGAAGATGTTCTTTTCCTGAAATGCTGTGTTACTTTTACGCCAGATGTAACGGGACGCACGCCTCCCAAAAAGTTCAACTTTTGTTTCGTCAGTCCACAGAATATTTTCCCAAAGGTCTTGGAGATCATCAAGATGTTTTTTGGCAAAAGTCAGACGAGCCTTTATGTTCTTTTTGGTCAGCAGTGGTTTTCGCTTTGGAACTCTGCCATGCATGCCATTTTTGCCCAGTCTCTTTCTTATGGTTGAGCCATGAACACTGATCTTAACTGAGGCAAGTGAGGCCTGCAATTCTCTAGATGTTGTTCAGGATTCTTTTGTGACCTCTTGGATGAGTCGTCGCTACACTGTTGGGGTAAATTTTGTAGACAGGCCACTCCTGGGAAAGTTTACCACTGTTCCGTGTTTTCTCCATTTGCGGATAATAGCTCTCACCATGGTTCGCTGGAGTCCTAAAGATTAAAAAATGGCTTTGTAACCTTTTCCAGACTGATACATGTCAATTACTTTGTTTCTCATCTGTTTCGGAATTTCTTTAGATCGCAGCATGATGTCTTCCTTTTTGGGATTTTTTGGCCTACTTCCCTTTGTCTGTCAGGTTCTATTTAAGTGATCTCTTGATTCAACAGGTCTGACAGGGGTCTATATTAGATCACCGAGCGCTTAAAAAAGCGAATGGTGATTAATCGACCCTATGTAAGCGAAAGCTTACAATTTCGAACTGTCACAACAGCGATTTTTTTCCTAGGGAAAAAAATCGCTGTTCCAACAACAAAAAAAAAAAAACATACTTTAAACATTACATTAAGTGGGGGGCTTTGCCCCCCACACCCCCATACTTAAATATACCTGCACTACAGTGCAGAAAATGGCAAAGTAACGAAGCGGTCAAGTGAATTCTTTCCCAGGGAAAGAATTTGCTTAAAAGGCACTTAGATATTTTGCCGTTTCAGGCTTTTGAGTTCGACCAAGACGCATTCGAAAGAATGCGTCTTCGGTCTTCTAATAGGGAACCGTCTGGCAGTAATCAGGCCTGGGTGTGGCTAGTGAAACTGAACTCAGCTTTCTCAAAAATGTGATTACCACAGTTACTTCATGATTTAACAAGGGGGGGAATTACTTTTTCACATAGGACCATGTAGGTTTGGATATGTTTTTTTTTCCTTAATAAATAAAATCATCACTTAAAAACTACATTTTGTGTTTACCTGGGTTATCTTTCTCTAATATTTAAAATTGTTTGATGATCTGAAACATTTAAGTGTGACAAACATGCAAAGAAATATGCAATCAGGAATGAGGCAAATACTTTTTCATTGCATTGTATATCTTCTTTGATATGGTAGAAGAAATTTAGGAACAGGTATAATAAAGGTCAAGAGTACAGGCTGGATTTTAAAACAATCTACTTGTGGGGAAAAATGCAGAGTGTGTGTGTGTGTGTGTCATAACCATTTTACAAGTGGTTGCAAACAACCAAGTGCAATACTGTGACAATACTTTGCCTTAGAATATAGGGAGAAATTTTACCAATATACAAGTGCAGTTTGTAGTCATTTAGCCGTAGAGGTAACCCTAGAAGTAATTCTCTCTGCAATACCTTTGTAACATTATCTGTTCCAGTACTACTGTCTGTAGTATAATACATACTACATAACAACTATATCATTATCATTCATATATGACCACATCACTGCTGTCAGGCACCTGATGTACCACTAGCTTGATTACAGCAGTGTATCTGCTTGATGACAGTCACAGAGTTTACCATTCCCAAAACAAGGAATAAAAAAGTCTTCTTAGATGATATATTTTTTCAGATACCTTGGATAATGGGATCTACATTTCAGTGGACAGCAGTTCCCCTGTCAAATTGAAATATACTTCAGAAGATTATCAGACAGTGTTAAGATGTAACAGCAATACAATCCTTTAAGAGACTTCCATGAAACTGTGGTTAATAAGTAATAAAGGTAGTAGTGTTAAAGAAAAGGATTTTTTTTCTGTAGTGTCACTTAGTGCTATATCAGGCATTATATTTAACAAAACTTGTATAAAATCATCACTGAAATTAATAACAATCTGAGAAACATCTTTATAAGTGTCCCCATTCATGTTATTTTATGGTTTTGAATATGCCTGAGTACTTTGGCCTAAACATGTTTTTTTTCAAACATCTTTATTAAATTATCACTTGTGACATGCATAAATGTACATTCATATAAAAGTAATCAAACTATATTAACATAAACATTATACTTCACATATATTGCTATATATCATATAATCTAAGCAATATTACATAAATTATTCAATTCCTGCCTTTTTTTAAACAAGAAACATCTTCATTAAACCATCATTTACTACATAGGCAATCATACATTTATATAAATTAAAATAAACCACACCGACACAATCCTAGTCACAAGCATTTTACATCACAAACCATACTGACATACACCCAATTGCAAACACTATGCATCCCTTATAATCTACCCAATCTTTCTCACTGAAACATTACATAGCTCATTTAAGTCCTGTTGCCTTTTAGATATCATTCCTCCCTTGTATGTATTGCTCCCACAATTCCCATTTTTCCTATGTAGTTTGCCAAAACATGCTTTGAGCGGTTGTAATAGCTTATGGTTGTAGAAGAATATTACTGACCTTTTCTGACAGTATTTTTTGTATTTTTTTTTACCTGCATTCAGAAATGACTCTACTTTTGGAAATTTGTATAGTATTAGTGTCTCTGTCTGCTCAAGTGCCAGTGTTTAGCTTCCCAAACACCTTGTACCTTTTATATTCTCCTCTTGCCTTACACGTATTCCTTTGAAGTGTATTGAGAATGACTCTTACTAAGCCACTACTGTTGTGTAGAGCCTGTTCTTCATCTCTTTGGCAGCAGATGTTTGATATCAAGAGAAGAAACTGAAATTTGTAGCGGTTGCCTTTAACAGCATTTTTTCTGGAAGGTGCTTCAGCAAAGTATTAGTTTAAGGGTGTGCACACTTATGCAACCAGCTTATTGTATGTTTTTTATTTTTTATATTTTTCCCCTAACAGATTTGTTTGTTTTTCAATTGAATTGTACAGGTTATAGGTGACATTAAAAGTGGGAAAAGTTTTGAAATGATTTATTGTGGTCTCATTTTTTATATCACAAAAACCTGGCATTTTAACAGGGGTGTGTAAACTTTTTATATCCATACTTTTGCATATTTTTATATGCATACTTGGCTAGTAAATATGATTCTGATGTATATGAAGAACATAGTAGAGTTGTGTATCACTGTTGCAGTACTGGTTTCCTCCCACCATTTCATTTTTTCTAACTTGAGCATACATTGGGCTGGGGTATGGTACCCTACTCCTATGCAACTACTCCTTCTCCAACCTTCCCTCTTATGGCATCAGACATGCTTAGGTTTGGATAGACTTTGGGAATTGTACTTCTGTTAAGTCTCTGGTCTGGAAAATGTCCAGGCATATTTTTGCTTAGTTAAGTTACTTAGGATCATGCTCAGGGGTATGTCGGGTGGCTATTCTGCTGGCTTCCTGGGCAAGACATCTCTAATATTGTGTAGACAGTCACCAGATTTATATAGGGAATATACTGATGTCCCTAAGGGCAGACATCCACTAAGCTTGGTGGGGGAAGAGTGTTGAGTTCTGGAAGTTAGGCTGGACTTTAGGCATTCTAAGGTTGAATTCCCATTCTGAAGTCTACTGCAGCAGTGATTTACTTAGACACCTACCACACCTCTCAACTAGCCAGATTATATGCCTCGTATTTTGGTCTGTTCCATTTAATTTGTTTATTTATTTTACATTTGTTGACCGGGTTAGTCCATCTGAGCTGATAGTCCTTTTTCAGCGTATACCCGGGGAAAAAAGCTCCACAACATTACATTTAAAATTTAAACAGTAGACAAAAAAAGTATACACGTAAGACTAAGACAGAAGTTAGGTTGAAAATGTACAATGGAAATACAAAAACTCCAAGTTTGTCAAAGTACAATCAACAAATATGAAGGGAGAGTAGGTTTCATTACATGGCAGTAAAAAACAATGAGAAAAAAGGGGAACGTAATAGGCTTGTGTTTTCTTTCGACAAACCAGTGAGGACTGAAGTCACTAAATAATGACATAAATTTGAGTTTCAGACATCTAGCAATTTTCTTAGTACTTACATTTACCTAACATGCTGAAATTGCTTTTTTGTCATTAACTTATTTACTATTTATATCTTTGAGGAAAACTGCATGACTTGAAATAGTTGGCATATGTTAATGTTTTTTGCAAGCAGTCCTTTGTTTTTCATTTGTTGGCAGTAATGAGCATGTTTACTAAACAGATACCTTGATAACTGCATTTTTCATTTTATACTGATTATATTTCATTCAGTCACTTATGAAGTTAAGTCCTGCCAGAAAGAAAAGGAAACACACTGGAAAATGCTTGGGAAGTTCAGCCATAAGTATCCCTATGCATTAAGATTTGTCTGAAGAAAGAGTGTTGATTTCCATCCAGACCATCTTGCAGTGTATTTTGGTTTGATGGATTGATATGATTTAATGAGGATATATTATATATAAGAAAGGCAGAGAGAGAGAGAGAGAGAGAGAGTGTGCAAGAGAGGAGCTACTTGTTTTAGGATGATGTATGTTTGTACTATGATATATGCTGAGATGGAATACTTTTTGTGTTGATTATACAACGTTTTGGAGGCTTTCAAAAAGAAGCAATACTGAAGCTAGTGATTCTTTAAAATGAACCTGACAATGCATTTGTGTAAGACTGACTGATGTGCAGCCAGTCCATTCTTTGAAATGCATACATACTGATTTAAATTGTAAATTAGTAGCACATTCCTGCCAAATCCTCATTGTGCAGAAGTGTGACAAATTACAAATGGAATATTGGTTTGGCATCCGTTTGCTGCATTTCTTTTCTGTTTCCTCAAGCCATTGTTATCTATCTGTTTTGCAGAAGTTTTAGAGCTGATGGTTTTGAACATGGAAAGTACATTAAATTTCATTGTAAGGGTGCAGAAAAATCCTTGAATGTTTTCATGACCTGTAACATTTGCAGTTGTTGGCTGTTTTTGTTTAGCTGCTATGGGTTTTATATCCTGCTAAGGAAGGAATTTAGAAGTTTTGAGCTATGTTTCGCCTGTGGGCAGATTTTAAAACAATTTAAGATTTCTGAAGTTCATAATTTAAATGATGGGCTAAAAGACATTTGAGATCCAAAGACATTTCAATAAAATATCAGGTTAACTTAATTTTTTTTCATTTATTGATTTTTTTTTATTTATTCTTTGCTGACCAGGTTAAGATACTAATTTAAATTTTCTCCTCTATTCCACTATACATTTTAGAAATTATCCAAAATTACCGTCATACTTGAAATCTGCTGTAGTATGTCGTGTTTGAGTGTTTCACCTCATATAGTAGAAAGTTGGACAGCAGTTAGACTTTTTTAAAGGAAAAGTTAGCCTTAAATGCAGGTCAAAACATTTTCCAGATTTTTTGGATTTACTGTACCAGGCATGTCCTACTTTTAGCACTTTGTGTGTCTTTATTCTTTTCTCCCAATCCTTTATTACATTATCTCTGTTTTAAGTATTGTGGCCAGTATTTGATCAAAATATTAAATCAGTTAAAACATTTTCATTTAAATCATTTTCAGAATGTTCAAATTTAAAAGAAAATCCTGAAATAAAACCATATCAGACATCTGCAACAACTGGAAGGGCGGCAGAAATACCTTACTAAAAGAATCACAGGCCTAAAGCAGATGCCCTATGCTAGCCGCTTTAAAAAACTCCAGCTATACTCTGTTGCATATCGTCTACTCAGAGGCGATCTCTGCTTAACATACAAGGCCATGTCAAACCCAGAGCTGTTGGACATGCTACACTTAAAGAAATCCCAATCCCTCAGAGCCCCATGCTCCAGGGATCTAAACCTTGTCATCAGAATAAATAAAACATGCTGGAGGGATAGGTTCCTGACCCAGATACTCCCCAGTCTCTGGAATAGACTGCCCATACATGTCAAGCAGAGCACATCTTTGGCCCTCTTCAAAAGGAACTTTGACAATTGGATGGGAGAAAGGAAATTCACCCTAGGGATCACGTCAGTCACCCTGCTAGACAGGGGTCCAGGGAAGTAAATAGTGTGGGAAGAAATAGCCAGGGAATTGTTATGGCTAGGCTTGTATAGGCCATAGGGCCGATAGCCTAGTACCAACCTATGAACCTATATATTATAACAATCATATGAAATATGGACACTTGCCTCAGTTTGTAGTACTGTGTTATATCAGTGTACTGGGTAGTCATTACAGGAAGTGTAACACCTGAACCCCCCCATGTTGGGCTATGCCCCCACACTTCCCTGATACTTGTACATGCCAAATCCAAGATTGCCCAGCAGTGGGAAAGGGGTATTTTCCAATCCCAGTTGCACAGCAATATAACACCAGTCCAACATCCTACATAACACCAACTTTCTCACACACACACACACACACACACACACACACACACACACACACACACACACACACACACACACACACACACACACACACACACACACACACACACACACACACACACACACACACACACACATATGCACACAAACACACATATCAAAGTATAACACCTAGCCACCATATAGTATTTTAATTTACAGCACGCACTAAACAAAAGCATGCACATTATTAACATTCAGTCAGTACTGGCATTACCAAAAATGCATGCAATGCCAGTGGAGAGGGAATTGTATGGCCAAAATAACTGCACAAGTATCACATGGGCTGTTTAATAAGGTTTTTGGGTGTCTATGTAGTGTCTTGAAATCTTAGAAATCCACAAGTTTGAACAAAAGCTAACCCATACCTCAAACTTAGTCATACACATTTAACATGTACAAGAACATTTACTCAAATACACTCACTCAAATATGCACTTGCGGATGTCTTAATTCACTCATTTGCACATCACCAACAAGTGTCAATCAAACATGCATTAGCGTAAATGCACTCTCGTGTCTGTGGTTATATCATGATTGGTTAACAACATAAATGAGTGACTCTACGAAAGTGCGAATGTGTAACATACAGAATGAGCGAATCGCAAAACCTTGACTTCTCCCACGACCAGTAGACCACAGCTACAAAACCTACATCAAGCATTGTCTAAATAGTTGTAATGCTAGGGAAAGGGGTTTTAGTAGTGTAATATGTAGGATTAGGGTTGGGGCAGGGGGAGAGGCAGGATTAAAACATGTGAGTAAAGGTGAACAAAGGAGCTTTGCCTTGCTGTGTTGTGGAAAGTAACTTGTTCTCTTATATCTAGATGTGAACAAATTGTCAAGTATTTTAGATAGACACAACAGATTAGTGATACATGATTTATCACCTTTATGTAAGGGAGTAAGACAGATTTTTTTCCAGAATATGGGGACTATACCTTCACAGAGAATGTGATTTATTAGTATAGTTACTGAGTATGCAATGGCTTCTGCAGCTGTTTTTGTATATCCTATTGGTAGGTTACTAGATGCAAGTCAGGTGGGTTTATGTTTTTGAATATGTTTTTTTTTATCATGATGGTAAGAGTTGCAGTTAGTGAGAAAGTAACAGAATTCATATCACACATTACATGTCACATACTGCTGTGCTGAGTATATTGGATTTATTAAGGGAGTTCGCAACCTAGCCATATGGTTCTGTTTTTATTTATAATTTCTTATCCAGGTAAGTGGGATAGTACATATTCCTTTTCATCTACAATCCAGAATGCAAAGGGAATGGTATCTTTAATCATAATTTACCCAGAGCACTTGGAGAAAACCCATACAGACATAGAAAGAGCATACAAATTACATACAGACAACACCAGATAAAGCCGATACGAGTTAGAGAGCTTGCATATAAGCCACAGTACTGTGTGAAATACAACTGCACACAAAACTCTTAACGTGCATATACATTTGGGTCTGTATTGCCCAAGGTAACCAGTAAATTTTGCACTTTGTACCTTTTTTCCTGAGTAGTAAAGAAAGCAACTTCCTGCTCTGCTTGAGTGCCTTTTGCTGCTGCAACTACTGTTTTGTCACTTATTAGAGCAATACTGCATCAGGAAGAGGCATGTCAAACTTTGGCATGTAGCTGGGTATTTGCTCAGACTAATGAATGTAATCTACCACAGGAATGGTGCATTCTGTATTATATGTGTCAGGGAAAGAAGGTAGTTCAGTCAACCGTACATTAAAGAAGAAGCCAGAAATCTCCACCTACGATGGAACAAATAACAAAACTGTGACTCCAAATTCAACAAAAACATTAAAAAACTGAAGAGCTGAGCACTTATCTGTAGGGTAAAAAATATGTATACATTTATTGTCTGCTACAGTATATGCTTTCATCTTGTGTTAAAGACTTCATCAGACCATAAATATATACTGGCTTAATTCCTCTCACCTCCAAAAGGGCCCACAACAATACCGGAACAGTGTAGTGTCCCAAAAATCACAGACGCACAGGTGAAAACAGCCCTATCAAAAGCCAAAGACACAACGTCAATGGGACCAGATGGTGTCCCAGGCTGCATCTTGCACGAACTACAGAATGAACTAACCCCCCACCTAAACACGCTGTTCAACCTCAGCCTCTCCACAGGCTACGTGCCCATAGAATGGCGCACAACAACAGTTATTCCTCTCCACAAAGGAGGGGTCACAACTGACCCTGGTAACTTTCACCCCATAAGCCTGACTAGCCTGATCTGCAAGGCTATGGAATTCATTAACAAAGACATTGGGAACCTCCAAACACTTGACCCGACCCAGGTCGGCTTTGTTAAGGACAGATCATGCGTACTAAACCTGGTTGATTTCTTCGAGACAGTCACCAAGGCCATAGACGAGGGAAGGTGGTTCACACAGCCTACCTTGACCTTGCTAAGGCTTTCGACACCATTCCCCACTCGGGTATTACAGAAAAACTTACCAGCCTGAACATAAACCCTTATGTCACGAGATGGGTTGCCAACTGGCTTACAGACAGAACTCACACGGTAAGAATAGTGGGCTCCAGGTCCGACTCTAAACCAGTCACAAGTGGTGTCCTGCAAGGCTTGGTCCTGGGACCCCTACTGTTCGGCATATACTTCTCAGAAGTACAGGCACACACAGGAGGACTATGGCTAACCAAGTTCACCGATTACTGCAAACTGGGAGCCATAACTGACTCTCCGGCTGACACAGACATCCTCCAAAAGGGCCTTACTGAGATGGACACCTGGTGTCAAAGTCATGGCCTCAAGCTAAATGCCAAAAAATGCATAGTCATCCCGTTTGGGAAAAACAAAACATCCACGAATTACCACATAGGTGGCAGCCCCCTTAATACAGAAGAGGTAATAAGAGATCTGGGGACCCAGGTAGATAGTAATCTCTCCTTTGACAATCATATTGCCAAAGTAGTTAGGAAATCCTTCTGTGTGGCCCATCTAATTACTAAAGGGTTCGCATCTAGAAATAAAGAGGTTATAGTGCCCCCCTACGCATCACTGATTAGACCCATCATAGAATACAATGCCCCATTTGGGATGCACCTCACAAGACACTTCCAACAGCTGGAAAGACCACAAAAGTACCTCACCAAGAGGATTACTGGTCTCAAATATATGTCCTATGCAGCCCGACTGAAAAAACTCCGGCTGTACTCAGTGGCATATCGCTTACTCAGAGGTGATCTCTGCCTGACTTACAAAGCCATGTCCAACTCAGAATTGATGGACATGCTCCACCTAAAGAAATCTCGCCACAGCAATAAATAGAACATGCTGGAGGGATAGATTCCTGTCACAGAGACTACCCATGCTTTGGAATAAAATCCCAAATTACATCAGGCAGAGCTCCTCACTAACACTCTTCAAGAGAAACCTTGACGAGTGAATGGGTAACAGAAAATACACCCCTGGGATCACTTCATTGGCTCTGCTTGATAGAGGATCAGTTAATTAATCAATGGGGCGTTGAAGGTTGTGCGTCAGGCCTGGCAAGCCGGTACGTAAAAAATCAACTGCCAGTCATTAGCGGACCGGAGTTCCGCTGTGGCGACCCCTAACCGGTAAAGCCGAAAGACACAAACAAACAACGTGCAACACTTTTGATGGGAGAAGCTGTACTTCTCTACTTTAAAATGTTCTGTGTAAACTGCAGACTACAAAACACTGAAAGGTAAAAAAAAATAAATCAAAAGTAGAAATATTATCCAACAAAACCTTATCTCTTCCTTCCCAGAAGCAGTTTCCACAAGTAACATTCCATACAGCTATTAGCTGTGTACTTGTGAGAGACAGAAGGAAGAAAGCATTAATGATTTCACAGGCAATAGCTGTGGAATATCACACCTTTACTGTCTCCTTATACACTAGAACACCTTTGAAAAACAAGATAAAAAAGAAACACAGTCCAAATAAATATAAATATCTTGTGAACAACAAAAGAAATTTACAGTGTTAAAACCCAATATGTTCAAAGGTTTTAATCTGTGCACTAGTATATTATATGCAAAGTACATACCTCTGAAACCCTTAGAGCAAGAAATGTGGACAAAGCCAAAATGAGTGGGGGGACAAAGGCCCAAAAATAAGGACAGAATTTAAATAAACTTACAAAGTTGTTACAATAAAAGGTTTTCTGTTAGTATGCATTTTCTGAAAGATATGAACTCTGAAATTCATATGTTTGTCATTATTAAGTAGTGACAGTCCTTAATGATTTGCCAGAATACCACAAATTTTATGAGGAACAGATTAAAAATGTGACTCAAAAATCTGGAATTTCTGCGAAAATCTGGACAGTTGAGAAGTATGGAAGTATCCAGATTTTTAGTTTTTTCTAGACTTTAGCAAACATTTTATATCGTTTGGCAAAGCATCCAGGTTTTTATTTTTTCTAGACTTTCACAAACAACATTTTATATCTTGGAAACCATGCATTCTAGACACAATCTAGCAGAAGCACTTTTGATAGCCAGATTTAAACTTTTGTATGGTGACAGTTTTTTCTGGGTACATTTTTGAGACGTACAGAAGTATGAAAAATGTCTGGATGTTTAGCAAACAATGGAAGTAAAACTCAGTATCTATTAAACTGTACTATTTATAGTACGAGTGTCAGTGACAGTTTTCTTCAGCATCTTCTAAGGTTTCAGGCTGACAACTTTTAATACTTTGTAAGTTACTTGACTTGGCAGTATTCATAAACATATGGGGATATCTCCAGTATAGTGTATTGTACATTGACTGTGATAGTGAATGTTTCTGTCTTCCCCTCTGACATTTTATAAAACTGTGAAAATATTAAAAGATGTGAAGATATGTGAAATAAATGAAAAACAAGGGTTAACAGCTCCACTGCAGTGCTCCTTAGATAAACAATCTTAGCACCACTTTGTTCTCCATAAACTGCTCTTTCATTTGTTGCCCATCATTAATTAACACGTTTCTTCATCAGGGATTACAGCACCAAATGATATCGGGAGACCATAAGAAGCTATGGGTATCAAGTGGAAATACACCCACACCTCAGATGTTCAGACTTTCGCAGAATGTCCACATTTTTGCCTGATATTTTGGCCTGTTCCTCATAAAAGTTGTGGTTTCCTAGCAATTCATTGAGGACAGAATGACTGAAGTTAATAAATAATGACACACATTTGAGATTCATATTTCATTTCCTTCAGAAAGTGCATGCTAACACAAATTCTGTTATTCTAACAATTTTCTAAGTTTATAAGAACAGTATTTAAAATCTGCCCCTATTTTTTGGCCCTTGTTCCTTCATTATTTTTGGCTTTGTCCAGATTTCGGAGGTTCAGAGGTATGAATACACCAGATAGTGCTTAAAAACTGGGCCAGTAATACAGAAGCATTTTCATAATACATAACAATTAATAAATAACAGTTTTTATTCTGTACCCTGTAAGGAATATATATTGCTTGTCTGTTGCCAAAATCGACAAGAAATCATTATTCAGTGTCAGAATGCTAATGAAATATATTTTTCTTATCTATCATGATACTGCATAAGATTTTCATTTTTAATTACTTATTACCATGTAGCAAAAGAGCAGGACTAAGGGAGGAAAGACTTTTAACAATAGTTGTACTCCAAGTGCATCATACATTTGAGGCAAATCAGGGAAGTTATTTGTTAAGAAGCTTATTGCCATTTTGCTTATTTTCTATGAGTATGAAAGAGAGGCACTACTAGGAAAGAAATTAAAAGCCATCCCACAGAGCGGTACCACATTTATCAGACTGCACATCATTTGGTAATATCATTTGTATTAACCAAATAATTAAGGCAGGTTGTATTTGGGGAAGCTGGTGACACTGACAAAAATACTGTATGGAATTGCTTTTTTAGTTGACTTTGATAATTGAGTCAGTGCACTAGACAGTTACGTGATTATTTTAAGCGATAGCATGAAATACTGGAGCACGTTTAACATAATTTAATTAGCAGTACCTTTAACAAGGTAACAATGGTATTCACAAGACAGAGTGAAGTTTCTAAGTGTACAGATGCATGTTTCATGATACTGTTAGAAAGCAAGCAGATAGTTTCATTTTTTATGTGTCATGTTGAGTTCATGTAGCTTAAGTGTGGCTAAGACTGGATCCAGTACCAGCACAGCTAGGGAAGGAAATTACTGCAGGGTGGTGATGAATGTGTTAATAATACAGGGCATAGGAGAAAGCTAATAAGATTGTATAAAGAATGGGATCATCATGTACGTGAGGTGGGGGTGACTTACTGACAGGCATATTTCCTGACAGATGGATACATAAGCAATGCTAATTAGAAGTTCAGTACGAGAACAAACTGACCTTTAGGTATTAGCACATTAAATAAGTGGGGGTGCCTTAATAACATGGTCAAATGTGCTTTGTTACTTACTTTTGTTAACCAAGTTTGTCCCTCCTGATGCTTGGCTTGTTTTAAGTGTGAATGTATTATACTGCATGCTTAACACAAGCAGCCAAGTGATGGCAAAATAACAAGGGACATATGTGAACTTATAAAAATTTACAAGGATGCCTGGGAAAATTTTCCTTCTGTTTCACATCACTGGATGAGTTTCGGTATGACAAAGACAAAGCACAGAGATGCAACTGGGTTTTCCTGATAACTGGGAGTAGACAGGCATGCATTTTTGAGGGAGATCATTTGCATGTTAGATCTCTTACAGTGGGATAAAGGTTGTCCTGTTTGTCTCGTGAGGGGCATATGAAACACCATCTCATAGACTGAAACATTCAAAATAACGCACAAAGGAAGATTCAGCTATCATTTTACTTACTTATCATGTGTGGAGTTCAGAAAAACAAACAAACCTCTAAAGAGCTTCTGTAGCATGAGACCTGACTGTAACAGTGCTTTCAGAGGTGTGTAATAATTGTCACACAACCCTTAAGCTCTGTTATCATCGGGTCACATGGAAGGAGCACTCCTTATCCCTTAGTTGTCCCTGAATATCTTGCTTACAGACTTCTGTTTGTATGCTATTTAATTAAATCATAGCAGTATTTAAAAAGCTGGAATTAAAAAATTCCCCTAATTATACTTACTTCCTTCTATATGGCAGCACTTGCTATATGCTATACTGGATTTCATAGCTGGTAAAGCACTTTGTGCTTTCTTTTCTTTTCTAACTGATGTAGACAAAACTCTATGCACAACAAAAAAGTTATGATTGGTTGTCAACATGAATGCCATGATTCACCTCTCAAGCTTCTCTCTCTCAAGGTGAATGTCTTGACATCCATGTCTCAAACACATAATGATATGGTTACAATCAGAGAAGTGATCATAACCCTCTGTGTTAAGTATTCTTGCTGTTGGGTAGACTTTGCACACTTGTTATTCGGGAGGGAGAAAGCTGGAGAGGCAGACACAAGAGGTAATTACATTGTTTATAGCCAGTTATACAGAATGAGCTTGTGCTAAACAGACTTAGGCAACAGAGTAATACCGCCAACAAGATAAAAAACAAAATAGCTATAAGGTCGTATACTTCAATAAAATAGTAATAAATGAAGAATATAAAAAAGAAGCAGGCTGAGCATATGACACAGTTCTAAAATAGATCCAAAATGTTCATTCCAAGCGTCAAAATCATCCAGTTCCCAGACGATAAAAACAGACAGTTTTTATTTAGAACAGCACAACAACACCATGGATAGCATCATGACTGCAGACGGCTAGCGCTTTCACCTGAATGGCTTCCTCAGGCCGTTTAACATTCAAAATAAAATACCTATATTTATAGGTCTAACTCATGACATCATATCCTTTCTGACAACATTTTAAAAATACAACTATTCCATATTCAACTGTTTCATGTAAAAATATAAAGATAAAACTAACTTTTAAAACTTCTAACAAATATAAATTAATAAAAATCTAACTTTACAAAAGTCATAACACCTTTGTCCATTTAATGTGATTTCAGATTTTAGTCAGAAACAACTATACACTATTTAGGTCTATAAAGTCTTTTGCCTTTTAAAACAGGTTTTATAGGTACTCGATCATTGAGACCAGGTGGACAATCAGCCCTAAGTCTGATAATCCACTTGGCCTCATTCTGTTCAGTTTTATTCCATATGTCACCCCTCCGAATGGTAGGATTGTAGATCTGTGTGACTAAGAATTTAAACTGATGTCCTACCGAAGTGTCAAGTACATGTTTGGAGAGCGCATTGTTCACAGATTTAATTCTTATGTTGTACTGGTGCTCCCTGATTCTATCTCTCAAACGCCTGTCGGTCTTGCCCACATAAAATGCAGGACAAGAACCGCACATGGCTAAGTATACCACATGTTGTGAATTGCAATCGGCTGAACAAGAAAAAGTATAGTGATAATGTGTGACCGGATGTATAAAGCTGGCATCTGTATTAATAAACTTACAAAAATTACATTTCTGACATGGCTTGGTATAAGAGCTGGATGTACATTCTGTCTGGATTCTATTTTCAAATCGTCCAGAGTTACACAACATTCTATACAGACTCATCTTGTTTTTATAGATAAAGTTAGGTCTATCACCTACCACTTTACTAATATTAGGATCTACTCTCAAAATGTCCCAATATTTGGAATATATTTCCCTAATTTGATTAGCATCCTGGGTGTAATAAATGCAAATCCGAGTTCCACTGTTACTGAAATCTGAGCTTCTCATTCCATCCCTAATCTGGGTGTCCTGCTCCCTTTCAGTATAATATGGTCTCACTCTATCACTTCTAAGTTCGTTAGCTGATAAGATATTCTCCCTGATTTCATCGGGGTAGTAGGACCTTTCTTTCAGATTTTCACTAAGTTTCTGTATTTCATTGCTATAACCAATTTCAGTAGGGTTCATACGAGAGGCTCTCATTGCTTGCCCTTTTTATAATATTTTTAAAAATATATTGGGGATGCATACTAGTCCTATGCAGTAGGGCATTCCTGTAACACATTTTTCTAAATATCCCCATATTTAATAATCCACTAGGTAACCTCTCTATAAATACATCTAGATATGAGACTAAATGTTTAGATGCTACCATAGTAAATTTCAAATAATTTGTAAGGGAGTTAATTTGCTGCAAAAACTCACATAATTCACTATACCCTGAATTCCATATCAAAAACAAATCATCCACAAAACGGACGTAAAATTTTACATGTGATTTATAGCTTTCAAGTCCAAACATCTGTTGGTTTTCCCAATCAGCCATGACTAAGTTGCCCATAGCTACGCCATCCTTCTGGATATATAGCTGGTTATTAAACATAAATATATTATGTTGTAATACAATTTCCATAAGTTTACATAAAGTGTCCCCCTGATAGTAAGTCATGCATGGTTGGGCTATTTGAAATTTACTATGGTAGCATCTAAACATTTAGTCTCATATCTAGATGTATTTATAGAGAGGTTATGCATCCCCAATATATTTTTAAAAATATTATAAAAGGGCAAGCAATGAGAGCCTCTCGTATGAACCCTACTGAAATTGGTTATAGCAATGAAATACAGAAACTTAGTGAAAATCTGAAAGAAAGGTCCTACTACCCCGATGAAATCAGGGAGAATATCTTATCAGCTAACCAACTTAGAAGTGATAGAGCGAGACCATATTATACTGAAAGGGAGCAGGACACCCAGATTAGGGATGGAATGAGAAGCTCAGATTTCAGTAACAGTGGAACTCGGATTTGCATTTATTACACCCAGGATGCTAATCAAATTAGGGAAATATATTCCAAATATTGGGACATTTTGAGAGTAGATCCCAATATTAGTAAAGTGGTAGGTGATAGACCTAACTTTATCTATAAAAACAAGATGAGTCTGTATAGAATGTTGTGTAACTCTGGACGATTTGAAAATAGAATCCAGACAGAATGTACATCCAGCTCTTATACTAAGCCATGTCAGAAGTGCAATTTTTGTAGGTTCATTAATACAGA